>NW_025764374.1:0-203310 GCF_021015755.1 Lentinula edodes
TCGGTCCTAAGCCTGAAGTAAACAAACACAACTGCAATAAGGTTAGTTATCCGGATATCCCGGTTGGGATCTGCCAGACTCTGAGCTGGCCTAGTAAGCCAATTCGCGTAGAGGTCGATCGAAGAGAACGCTCCTTCGGAAAGACCTAGGGCGAGGAAGACTCGAACGCGAAGGTAAGTCGTCCTGAAGACGAGATAGGGGACGGCTCTCCACCAGGACTCCCACTGGGCTCGACCCACCCGATTGCAGCGAGTCGGTCCGTGTTTGAAGGCCAGGTCTTGAGGGGTCCAGCAGTCAAAGCAGCAAGCTGCGTATTGAGCTCGGAGCTTAAGCGTGAACCCCTTCTTGAACTCGCTGTCCTTGTCTAACAGACCCGCGGTGCATCTCCAGAGCTCGGAATGGTTAGAGGATAGCCCTCCAGTCATAACGACGTGGAAGGCACACCCTCGGATGACAGAACCCATAACGTCGTTGAGCCATGTGAAAATCGCCGTCGAGGATGGGTAACCCTCGAAGATTACCGCTGTGTCGAGGTTAAGGGAAACGACAGCAAGAGAAGCAGTCGGAGCAGGGGCAGGGAGAGAGGTTGGAGGGACGATAGCAGGCAGAGACGAAGGCTGAGCAGTGGTAGGAGGGGCGTCGGAAACGAGAGTGCTTGAGGAGGAAGGAGAAGGCAGAGAGGAAGAGCTAGGAGACGGAGAGAGAGGAGGACTACTTGGAGGGGTGGGTTCATCTAAATCGACTAACCCACTCGTAGCACCGCCTGCCTGAGCAGCTCTAGCGATTCGTGTAACCTGACGAAGTTTCTTTCTTATGGCGGCGCTTTCTTGGATGAGGAAGGAAGAGGAGGAGGAGGCCGAGCTCGAGGGCGGTAGATCTTGAATTGAGGAGGCGGCGAGCCGTTTCCGCTTCCTGACTGCAAAAAAGTCCTTGATGAGCTTGGAAGGAGTTCGAGGACCCGCATCCTCGAGAACGTCCGCCTTGCGAGAACGCTCCGCCTTGGAAAGAGCAGGACCCTAATGAATAAGATGAATATTAAGCATAAGAGATTTTAAATGAGCCATACCTGATCTACGTGCGCAGCGAGGTAATGGGCCCAGATCCCACCCAGATTACCTTCCCTGTAGCAGTCAGGGCACCTGTACACTCCTGCTTCAACCCTAAGCACCTCATGGACCTCCCCTAAAACAACGGTCACCTAAAGCTAAGAGAGTTAACGAAAACGCGTACCTGCAATAAGCATCTGAACTGTTCTGGAATTTTCGTCGTCGTCGTCGTGGATTTGGACGTGTTCTCTAATAACCGCCGGGACACGCGACGTGTAGGTACAGAAAGGACTAGCATATATTGATAAGTAAGAAGTAAGAAATATAAAGATAACAAAACGTACCATTCAACCAGTGGGTTCATGGCTAAGGACGGCGACGAGAAGCTAAAGTTAGCGAGGGATGGTCGAGGTTGGGGAAAGAGAGATAAAATGTCAATTCGTGTCTCAGAACCCTCTTATATATGGCACAAATTCGACGCTCGGACCACCGCGTTTGACAGGAAATAAATTTGCCTATTTAGTACATCCTCTTTCCTAATCGAGATTCTTAAAAAGGTCGGAGTAGGTATTAAGGAAAACTACTGGATTGGGAACGACGGAAGGGTCAGTAACTGGCTCGTGTAGCCAATCAGCCAATTCCCCAACATCGTCCCACCTTTTACCTAAGAACTCCGCAATTCTGTGCAAATAGACCCGTTCTCCCCCAATTTCGAATGTAAAAATTAGCGCGATTAGAGAGGGAAGAGCAGCGATAAGATCCCCTGTAATTCCATCATTAACGAGATGAATGCAGCGCCCTGGGTCGAGGATTTCGTAGGGAGTAGTGGGAGGATGGTGGCAAGGAGATCGAAAGGGAATCCAGCAATTATAGCAAAATGGCCAAAAATCTGTAGAATGCATTTGAATTTGTAGGAGCGTTCCTAGAATACTGTCGAATGCCCAATGTCGTTTGTGAGTGGTGGAAGGACCGTGAAAGTTACTCTCAACCCAGCAGTCCAGACAGCCGTGTCTGACAACCGACTCGAGGATTTTGGTGAACTTGATAAGTTGCTGAGTCCCAGCATCGTAGCTCGCGTTGAGGATAGCGGCGTTGGATTCGGCAGTAGAGGGACCGGAAGTGGAAGTGGAGGTAGGGGTTTCAGTGACGAAAGTTTTGTCGAATCTGGGGAGATCCAACGTGGTGAATTCATATGGAACCTAGAATCAATTGTAAGGTCGCGAAAGTAACTCGAGTAATTGTAACCCACCTCCTGAAGCTTCTCGCAGTTGGAACACAGCTCCCCGTTTAGGGCTATACAGGAATGTGTAATGCGGTCGAAACAAGCAAACGCCATGCGAAGACAGTGGACGGTTTGAAGGAAGAGAATCATATCACCCCTACCGCTGTGATCCACTTCGTTGTGGTCGGCAAGAGGTGGTGGAAGTTTCGAAAAGTAACAATGACATACGGCAGGAAGACCGTCCCGACCTGAACGAGAAGTTTCTTGAAAGTAGTCCAATAAATCCATAGGATCCAAATGAATTACCCGTCGAACGTGAGGATAATCCACGCCCTGTCCGAAAGCTTGCGTCGCGACAATCCAGAGATCTCGAGGATTGGCCCGTTTACGCCATCGATTCTCCGCCTCTTTCCTCTCCTCAGTGCTCATCCCTCCAAGATATTTCGGAACGTCAAGTGCTTCTGATATTAAATCAGCATCCTTACGAGTTCGTGTAAAGATAATCCCCCGGTCCTCCGGTCCCATTCTTAAAGTTTCTGCCTGAACAAAATCCAATATCTTTTGGATAGCTTCCTCCTCGTCGACCTTTTCCACTATATATTTGAGATTAGGACGGCCAGAGTACCTTCGAATCTCATCGACCAAGGCAGGGTCTTTGATACCCATGGTATCTAAGATCTTGGGCATGGATTTGGGCATTAAGGAGCCGGATAGGAAGGTGATTGGAACGGAAGAACGTGTAAGGTAAGAAAAGCGCCTGAAGCAAGATCTGAATTTGTCATCGGTGGCGATTTTGTGAGCTTCATCGACGAAAATTCGTTTGAGGCGAAGTTTGACACCATGGCTGGTTAACCACCCATGGAATTCGTCGGTGCCAGCCTTGTGAGCTGACACTAATATCAGCTGCGCTATATGGATGTCAATAAGATCCTCGTTCCAAACGCCCCCGTTGATTCCAGTTTCAAGGAGACGACGCCGAAGATCCTGGGTGAGGGCGACTAGCGGGCTGACGACGACGAAGAGGTGGCGAGGGAAAAGGAAAGGTGCTCCAAAAAAAGCAAGACTCTTACCCCCCCCAGTTTCGATTATACCGAAAACATGAAGGGAGCTACCCACACTATTTACCAATTCAGCTTGTTCGGCACTAGTAAACCCTAATAACGGATTGTATTTCCGACGTAAAACAGCCTTAAGAGCCTGGCGGGCTGCAGGATGGACGGATGGACGATGAGGGTTATGATAGGAAGGAATTTCTTTGGAATTGCTGATCTGCGCGAGAAGTTGTATCCCCATAGTTTCGATTTCACTTCGAATAAAGGTGCGAGTGCGCTGTTCAAACCCGTCGAAACGCTCAGATATCTCTCTAACGAGAGATTGGAAGTGAGAGGAGATTAAAGCGTTGGAATTGCTTGAGTTGGTCATGACTGCCTGTATGTAATATTGAGGATACCACCGAGGACAGAATAAGGACAACCAACGCACCTGGGGTTCTCTACTAAGCTTAACTTCGAGGAGTGGATGTAACAAGTTGAGGAAGACCTGCCACTTCAGGCACACCTGTTGCATGTGAGCAACAGCGTCTGCGGCGAGCCCGGTTGTGCTAGTGGAATCCAACCCATAGTTTGAACGGCCCATGTCGAGAGAGTGTCCGAACGATTCGTGTGCAGCTACGACGTTTGGGTCTTCATCGTTCGGATTGAAAAAGCTCGTCGAAGTTGACGAAATGAGCATACAGGCCATAAGTTGCCTAAAGTCTTGCAGCTTGAGGTCGACGCCAAGATTTACGCCATTTAGAGAGCCGAGGACCTTCGAAAAGTCCTTGCTCTCCATTGGCTTCCCGGTAACCACAAATACCTCATAGAAGTACCGTTGACAGTTCGCTTTCTCCATCCCTACCCGGCAGCCAATAAATCCAGCAGCCCAATACACAACGCCCAGTACGAGGATAAGGAGTCGGTTTACGTGGAAGGCGGGGCTGCGAGCAATAAGTTTTCCAGCTCCAGTAAGTGACTGGGTTTTCTGATATTCGGTGACAATGGTGAGGAGTCCGTTGATTACGAATACGTTGCGGGTGTTCCGTGGGTTGTTTGCGTACAGGAGCCGTTCGATTTCTGTACCTCGAGAACCTCCGCCCCAAGTCGTACTGATCAAATAGTAGAGTTTCCGTACTACTTCATCCAACTCACTGAACCAAGCCAGGATGGCCCCTAAGACAGCTGTGAGTGAATGCAAGGTTAACGAGAAGGCTAACGCTCACCGTTCTTGGGAATTGTCCGGTCACCAACTGTGGTAAAGAATTTTGGGTCTCTTGAAAGATGGTCCAGAAGACGAGGCCGGAACTCCTCAAACCCATTCTCCCTCTCCTCAAAAAATGAATAACGTATATCGCTGTTCCCTGGACGATCTCTGAACCACATTGGTTGACCCGTCTGATGAGGGACCATAGCTTCGTCAATATGCTTGAGAATGTCAACATAGGGACAGCCTCGAAAGACCCGTTCAATTGATAATTTGACGTCTTTGAGGGTACGATGAACGCCGTCTACGAAGGATGATACTGGAATTGGAAAGCCATCTATAGAGATGACAGATCGCTCGATGTTCCAGTTGAAGCGAGCGAGTCCTTGTTGACGAGTCGCAATAGCCCTGAAAAGATTCATATTTTGCCGGAGGGTGGTGAAGAGGACAGAGTGAGTGTCAATGATGAACCTTTGAACAGAGCTGGTATAAGCCCTACATGAAGTTCGTTTCATAATTAAGAATACCATTCAGCAAGGCAATCACTCACATCATAGGATCCCCGTTGAATTGATCCTGTATTCGAAGGATTTGCTCTGCAGCGGTTGCTCTAAAGCACCACTGAGGCTGAGCTATGATGGGAGGAATGACAGATGCCCTAACGAAGGCACCTGAGTCCTTGAGGTTGACGGCAATCAGAAATCGCGTGAATGGGCACATAAGCTCATTGCGGATGTATTCGTCGCTCGGGCGTGACAAAATCATCCAAACGGACTCGTGGAAGGTGTCCTTGAGGTGCGATATCGTGCTATTTTCATCTTCGAGTTCTTTGGTGAAGGTTTTCAACTGTGTTCTGAGCGAGGAATGGAGGGGGACAGGAAACGAATCGACAGGAGTTTTGTTGGTGGTAATGAGGAAAGCGACGAATTGAGCGGTCCGATGCGCATCTTCGATGACGGTTTTGAGCTCCTGGGGACGCCGGAAGGGTTTGTGCTTGAGGTCACTAGGAAAGCGTAAATAACAAGCAGGTAACATGAAAATATATGGCGTACTTTGGATTACTGGAAGCGATATACCTTCGTACAAGTATTGGAAGGTTTGGAAGCTTCTTGCTAACCTCTTCGTAATACTCCCTCGCTACCGCCCGAAGTCGTTCAAACGATTGAAACGAATGTCTCTCGGGAGTGGAAATTGATTGCCTAAGATGTGTGATATTGACGCCCTCGAGTAACTGATCCCAGCGGGTCTGGGCAAAAACCGCGTTTTTTTCACGTTCATTTGACGTTACTGAGAATATATCGGAGTGTTCGAGGAGTTTGCAAGAGTCGGCGGCTTGTTCTATTGAACGCAAGACCAAAGATTTGTATTGAGGTTCCGGGACTACTTCGACGTAGCGCAGATCCTTGCGGAAAACGGAGAGAGGTTGACACGGAACTCGGACTGATTTACGGTCGCCAGGCTGTACGTTGGTGTGGACCTCGAGCTGATGCCTTCTGAGTGACCTTGAAGAACCAAACACGGCGTTGACACAGCCTAGAACCGCACACTTGAATCCGTCAGCGATTTCGATGCCTTGAATACGAGAAATAGGGTGTTGTGGTACGGGCCTCGGTTGGTCAGCACCGAGGAGGACCAGGCATTGTCGAAGTTCATATTTGCTAGGAAGGCGAAGCTCTGACGGAAGGACGAGACCTTTGTAATGTTTCTCCCATTGGTGGCTTCGTACGTGGGCGAATAGAGTTGGCTTGTTGCACTCTGTGCAGATAGTAAGTCGATATGCGGGTTCGACAATAATGTTGAAGCGAGCAAGGTAGTTGAGAGCTTGCTGTTCGGATTTCGGGATCTCCGCGTCGACCAAGGCCAGGTCATCATCTGCGTGAAGTCCTTCCATATCGTTTTCTCCGTTTGTGCTTTCTGGTGGTTCGTCTTCATATTCGGAGCCCTTGTCACTACCCTGGTCATCTGCATATATCGAAATTGAGCCATAACTTGAGCAAATGGGTAGGACAGTGGACGTACCCTCAGAAGCGCCACCTGCACTAGTGAAATCGTCACCAACACCTCCACGTTCCTCCTCATCTTCACCCCCGTCTACTTTCTCGAAAACATCTTCGCTCATTAGATCACCCGCTCTCTCAGGCGCATCACCCTCCTCCATCTCAACATCCTTCTCATCTTCGACGTCGCACGCCAGCAAACTTGCCGAAGTCGATAGCGTCGAGGGATCCGAGTGAGACGTTGACGCAAGCGAAGCGGCTACTGTTGCCAGCGAGACCGAGAGGGAGGAAGTGGTGGGAAGTGATGACAAGGATGTTGGTGAGGTATTCGAACCTGCGATGTCGTGGTCTGGATGAGGAGATTCATCAGGCAGAGGATGTTGAGGTAGACGTGTTAATGCAGTGAGTTTCTTGAAGCTGTAACGAGCATGCCGCTCTGAGCCACATGGACAGGGCAGTTTGCCTTCTGGTTGACGAGATACCTTGACTTTTATGCCTAAGATTTTCTATATGAGGCTATTAGACAAAACAAAGTCATCGCTGTTACGCACCATTATACAGAAGCTTATGCTCAGTCGAGTGATATTCCTTCCGATGACTCTCTGTATTGGATCCGACGAACGGATATTGGCACGTCGTTTGGTCACACAAGCTTCGTTATGATCAGATACTATGCAGTCAATGAAACTTACGCGTTGAGTTACTAACCTTTTCGGCATAACGATTGCTTAGATTCTCCTCAGTTGGCAAAAGACAAAGGGAGCTAATACACAAATCATCAACCTTACGCAAAGGATTGACCGAGATATGAGATACTTACCTTCTGGGACAATGGCGCGTCGACTTGCGGTGGTTGAAACGAAACAGTTAAATAAGCGCCCAAACGTCCGGCGGAACATTTCGCTTGAGTGACCCTCGGACCGTTGAATTGAGTGGTGAGCGCACATTAATTCAATTAACGAATATCTGGCATTGAAAGTAGGCTATACATGAACATTTCGGCTGATTACATTAGTCTTTAATAGGATTGTTTGGAAAGATTCTGATTGAAATAGGAGGACTAGTGATTTCAGGTACATGGAGGAAAGGTCAGTCAATGGCACGGGACATGCCTGGATCCTGGTGGCTACAAGTGTACATATATGTGCTCTAGGTATATTGGGATCATGTAGAGGATGTGGATTGTTTATTACAACAATAGGCCTGAGGATTCTGGATGTGCAAGTTGGTGAAGTGAAATAATTGAACAGGTGGGAAAGATCAGGCAATTGTGAGATCACCAATGAAGCGATAGATAAATGGTTGATGGATCCATCATTCTGGGTGTCCTGGGGTGCATATTGACCACTGACACTTGATACGATATGTAGCGGATCTGGGGATTCTGGGCTGCAAGTATTGAGAAGTGCGGGAAATAACCAGCCAGAATCGCCGCGCTCTAGAGAGCCAACGATGATGACTAATGATGCATGTTAGGATAGAATCCTATAGATGGGAAGCCAAGGAACATATTATTCCAAGGAATCGAGTAAATTGGACAAGTGGATCCAAGGATTCTGGTGAAACAGTTTTGAGGTGGCCATTTTAGGATAGACCGGCTCCCATATTATTAGAGGTAAATGAGAATTTAGAACATGACCTGCCTTTCCACCAGAACTGCCTTTCCATAGATCCAAAGGTGTGAAAAGAGGTTTTTGCTATGGATGGGAGCTCAAAATGATATCAATATTGACCAAACCAGTGAAAACGAGACATAAACAGAGGTTTTGGAGTGATTTAGGAAGACTGGGTTTCCGGCTGGTTTGCCTTTCCATGAGAAAAAGGGCATGAAAGGCCCAAAACGCTAAGGGAAAGGGCATGCCCTTTCCGGGTGTAATATAGTTAGGGTTTTCGACTTTGCCACTGATTTAATGCATATGCAACTGTGGTCAGTAATGCAAATGGGTTGTGTCGATGTAGGCCACATCTCCAATGCATGTATCAGCACTCGAAAGAATTTCGGGGCTTTCGACTTTGCCGTTGATCTAATGCGGGTCATATCGATGTAGGCCACATATCTGCACATACTGAGTTGGAGTCAATTTAATCAATTGCCATAAGATCTAGGCAGCTAACAACACTATAATTGCAATATAGACAATATTCGCCCATGGCATGCACCTCAGGCCCATATACACAAGTATATAAAATGGTCATAGTGTTGAGAACTGCAACGTAATAACATTATCTTCTTCATTGTCAGGAGTAGATCAAGGCTGTAGTAGGCCAGTCAATAATTGACTTGTGTATCAGCACTCGGATAATTTTCGGGGCTTTCGACTTTGCTGTTGATCGAATGCACATGCATGTATAGTCAGTGGTGTAGGTGGGTCATATCCAATGTGTACAAGCACTCGGATTGATTTACGGAGTATTGGATAGGGAAATAGCTGCGCATACAGAGTTGGAGTCAATTTAATCAATTACCATAAGATCTAGGCATCTAACAATGCTATAATTGCAATATAAACAATATCCGCCCATGGCATGCACCTCAGGCCCATATGCACAAGTATATAAAGTGGTCATAATGTTGAGAAATGCAATGTAATAACATTCCTCAATGCTAAGCAATAATCTTCTTCATTGTCAGGAGCAGATCAAGGCTGTGGTAGGCCACATGTCCAATGCATATAACACATCATTGTCAATAATTGACTTGTGTATCAGCACTCGGATGAAGTTCGGGGCTTTTGACTTTGCCATTGATCCAATGCACGTGCATGTATAGTCAGTGATGCAAATGGATTATATCGATGTAGTCCACATATGAAATGCATGCAACCCATCATTGTCAACAATCAACCAGTATACAAGCACTCGAATCAATTTCCGAGCTGTTGATAGGCAAGACACTGCACATCACAGCGCATAACGACTTGGAGTCAATTTGATTAATTATCATAAGATATATCCTTTGAACAAAGCTACAATTGCAATATAGACAATATTTACCCATGGCATGCACCTCAGTCCCCTGTGCACAACTATACAGAGTGGTCATGGTATTGAGAACTGTAAAATAATCACATTCCCCAATGTTAAGCAATGATCTTCTTCATTGTCAGGAGTAACTCAATGCTGTGGCGGTCTACATCTCCAATGCATACAACTTGTATATCAGCACTTGAATAAATTTCGGAGTTTTTGACTTTACCACGGATTTAATGCATGTGCAACAATGGTCAGTGATACAATTAGGTTGTGTCAATGTAGAGCACATCTCCAATGCATACAATACATCATTGTCAACAATCGACTTGTGTATTGGCACTCGAACGTATTTCGGGGCTTTCGACTTTGCCGTTGATCCAATGCATGTGCATGTATAGTCAGTGGTGCAGGTGGGTCATATCAATGTAGGCCATATATCCAATGCATACAACACAATCAACCAGAGTACAAGCACTCGCATCAATTTCTGATTTTGTAATAAGCAGTTGTTTAACATGTCACAGGCCTTGAGAATGGTTCTGGATTGGATATGAAATTGAGTCAGAATGCATATCAAAATCAACAATGAGGGCTTTCAAGGCAACATGCAGTCGGAAAGGGAGGTCATTGAGAATTTAGAATAGACTGGACCACCGGAAAGGGAGGTAAATGGGAATTTTGAACATGACCTGCCTTTCCAGTGATATTGTTGTTCAAAATCTCAAAAGCCTTCCAAAAGAGACCTGAATTAAGAAAATATGAAGGATTGGATATGAAATGGAGTCAGAACGCATATCAAAATCAACAATGAGGGCTTTCAAGGCAATATACAGTCGGAAAGGGAGGTAAATGAGAATTTAGAACAGAGGATACAGCCGGAAAGGGAGGTAAATGGGAATTTTGAACATGACCTGCCTTTCCAGTGATATTGTGGTTCAAATCCTCAAAAGCCTGCCAAAATTGACATAAATTAACAAAATAAGGAGGATTGGATATGAAATTGAGTTACAATGCATATCAAAATGGAGAATGAGGGCTTTCAAGGCAATATACAGCCGGAAAGGGAGGTAAATGAGAATTTAGAACATGACCTGCCTTTCCACCAGGACTGCCTTTCCATAGATCCAAAGGTGTGAAAAGAGGTTTTTGCTATGGATGGGAGCTCAAAATGATATCAATATTGACCAAACCAGTGAAAACGAGACATAAACAGAGGTTTTGGAGTGATTTAGGAAGACTGGGTTTCCGGCTGGTTTGCCTTTCCATGAGAAAAAGGGCATGAAAGGCCCAAAACGCTAAGGGAAAGGGCATGCCCTTTCCGGGTGTAATATAGTTAGGCCAGTCAATAATTGACTTGTGTATCAGCACTCGGATGAAGTTCGGGGCTTTTGACTTTGCCATTGATCCAATGCACGTGCATGTATAGTCAGTGATGCAAATGGATTATATCGATGTAGTCCACATATGAAATGCATGCAACCCATCATTGTCAACAATCAACCAGTATACAAGTACTCGAATCAATTTCTGAGCTGTTGATAGGAAAGACACTGCACATCACAGCGCATACAGACTTGGAGTCAATTTGATTAATTATCATAAGATATATCCTTTGAACAAAGCTACAATTGCAATATAGACAATATTTACCCATGGCATGCACCTCAGTCCCCTGTGCACAACTATACAGAGTGGTCATGATATTGAGAACTGTAAAATAATCACATTCCCCAATGTTAAGCAATGATCTTCTTCATTGTCAGGAGTAACTCAATGCTGTGGCGGTCTACATCTCCAATGCATACAACTTGTATATCAGCACTTGAATAAATTTCGGAGTTTTTGACTTTACCACGGATTTAATGCATGTGCAACAATGGTCAGTGATACAATTAGGTTGTGTCGATGTAGGGCACATCTCCAATGCATACAATACATCATTGTCAACAATCGACTTGTGTATTGGCACTCGAACGTATTTCGGGGCTTTCGACTTTGCCGTTGATCCAATGCATGTGCATGTATAGTCAGTGGTGCAGGTGGGTCATATCAATGTAGGCCATATATCCAATGCGTACAACACAATCAACCAGAGTACAAGCACTCGCATCAATTTCCGATTTTGTAATAAGCAGTTGTTTAACATGTCACAGGCCTTGAGAATGGTTCTGGATTGGATATGAAATTGAGTCAGAATGCATATCAAAATCAACAATGAGGGCTTTCAATGCAACATGCAGTCGGAAAGGGAGGTCATTGAGAATTTAGAATAGACTGGACCACCGGAAAGGGAGGTAAATGGGAATTTTGAACATGACCTGCCTTTCCAGTGATATTGTGGTTCAAATCCTCAAAAGCTTGCCAAAATTGAGTTGAATTAACAAAATAAGGAGGATTGGATATGAAATTGAGTTACAATGCATATCAAAATGGAGAATGAGGGCTTTCAAGGCAATATACAGTCGGAAAGGGAGGTCAATGAGAATTTAGAACAGAGGATACAGCCGGAAAGGGAGGTAAAAGGGAATTTTGAACATGACCTGCCTTTCCAGTGATATTGTGGTTCAAATCCTCAAAAGCCTGCCAAAATTGACATAAATTAACAAAATAAGGAGGATTGGATATGAAATTGAGTTACAATGCATATCAAAATGGAGAATGAGGGCTTTCAAGGCAATATACAGCCGGAAAGGGAGGTAAATGAGAATTTAGAACATGACCTGCCTTTCCACCAGAACTGCCTTTCCATAGATCCAAAGGTGTGAAAAGAGGTTTTTGCTATGGATGGGAGCTCAAAATGATATCAATATTGACCAAACCAGTGAAAACGAGACATAAACAGAGGTTTTGGAGTGATTTAGGAAGACTGGGTTTCCGGCTGGTTTGCCTTTCCATGAGAAAAAGGGCATGAAAGGCCCAAAACGCTAAGGGAAAGGGCATGCCCTTTCCGGGTGTAATATAGTTAGGGGCTATACATATAGTGCCTGCAAGATAGAGGAAACGACAATAAGGAGAGACTAGGATGAACTCACTTCTACAACAATATTTCTCAGTCGTGTGGGATTAAGTCAGGAAGTGTTCCCCAGGCTTGATTCCAACTCAGGAGAATGAACTACCTTCCTAGAGCCAGCAGATCAACTTCTAGACCAATTGATGCAGTATACGACCAGTATCAGTGTGGTGCGCTCATGCCTACCATTCCTCGAGCCAGCAGATCAACTTCTAGACCAATCAATGCAGTATACGATCTGTATCAGTGTGGTGTGCTCCTGCCTACAACAATATTTCTCAGCCATGTGGGATTCAATCAGGAGAAGTTCCCTAGGCTTGATTCCAACTCAGAAGGATGAACTACCTTCCTCGAGCCAGCAGATCAACTTCTAGACCAATCGATGCAGTATACGACCTGTATCAGTGTGGTGCGCTCACGCCTACAACAATATTTCTCAGCCGCGTGAGATTCAATCAGGAGAAGTTCCCTAGGCTTGATTCCAACTCAAGACGGTGAACTACCTTCCTAGAGCCAGCAGATCAACTTCTAGACCAATCGATGCAGTATACGACCAGTATCAGTGTGGTGCGCTCACGCCTACAACAATATTTCTCAGCCGCGTGAGATTCAATCAGGAGAAGTTCCCTAGGCTTGATTCCAACTCAAGACGGTGAACTACCTTCCTAGAGCCAGCAGATCAACTTCTAGACCAATCGATGCAGTATACGACCAGTATCAGTGTGGTGCGCTCATGCCTACAACAATATTTCTCAGCCATGTGGGATTCAATCAGGAGAAGTTCCCTAGGCTTGATTCCAACTCAGAACGGTGAACTACCTTCCTCGAGCCAGCAGATGAACTTCTAGACCAACCGATGCAGTATATGACCTGTATCAGTGTGGTGCGCTCACGCCTACAACAATATTTCTCAGCCATGTGAGATTCAATCAGACAACGTTCCCTAGGCTTGATTCCAACTCAGAAGGATGAACTACCTTCCTCGAGCCAGCAGATCAACTTCTAGACCCACCAATGCAGTATACGACCTGTATCAGTGTGGTGCGCTCATGCCTACAACAATATTTCTCAGCCTAACTTGAATCGAGTCAACCAGTGTTGACTACCTTCCTGCAAACACCAAGTGCCTTTCTAGACCATTTGAATCAGTGCACGACCAGTACCAGTGTTGTGCTGCGGTAACAATGTTTCTCAGCCTGGTGAGATTGAGTCAACCAGTGTTCCCCTGGATTGAATCCAGTCAACCAATGTCAATTACCTTCCCCCCAACACTAGGTGACTTTCTAGACCATTCAAATCAAGGTACATCCAGTACCAGTGTTGTGTAATTACTGCAGTAACAATATTTCTCAGAGTTGTGAGATTAAATCAGACAGTGCTCCCCTGGATTGAATTGAGTCCACCAGTCTCAATTACCTTCCCACAACCACTAGCTGACTTTCTAGACCATTCAAATCAGTGCACCACCAGTACCATTGTTGTGTGATTACTGCAGTAACAACATTTCTCAGCATTGTGAGATTAATTCAGACAGTGTTCCTCTGGCTTAAATCTGGCCAAACAACCTCAATTAGTTCCCAGAAACACTGGGTGACCATTTGACTAAGTGCAAGACCAGTACCAGTGCCATTTAATAGCAACAATATTTCTCAGCTTTGTGAGATTACATCAAACAGTCTTCCACTGCCTTGAATTCACTCTCCCACACTCTCATCCAAATTCCCCTCCATTTAATTCCATATACCAACAGCACCAGGCAGGTGATTTGTTTCTCACCAGAATATTTCTGTGCCAGGCGCTGCGGAAGTCCAGAATTTTTGACATCCCCAGTCCATAATCAGTGAGCTGAACTTCACCTCCTCACTCTCTGGACTGAATGCTAGACCATTCAATTCCATATACAACCAGTACCTGGATGGTGCTTTCTTTTTCACAAGAATATATCTCAACTGTGCCCTAGTTAATTGACCCATGTTTCCCATGGTCAGTTCATGGTCAGTTCATAATCTGTGAGCTGCAATTCACTCTCTCAAGCTCCTGACTAAATTCAGAACCTTTTGATTCAGTATCACTGGCCATGTGCCACCTGCTTCCCTTCACCAGCTCACAGCTCAGATATATTCTCTCTCAATGAAGTGCATTACTGACACCGGTTGCATCATGAATCAGCAACTCCTAAATTCACCATGGAATGTGAGAGTGTGTCAAACATGTCAGGGAATACAGATGAAGTGCGACAATCGCAGTGCACTTCTCAAGTGGAATAACTACACGGCCTCCGCCCGGAATTCCCGCCGTCATGCGACCGGCTGTTGGAAAGCCGAATTGATCAAAATGACTGATGTTGCTTCAAACTGACTGTTACGCATGGCTTCCGGTCAGTTTGTGTGAAGTAAAGCTACATCTCGACTTTGATATCTTCAATATTAATCTTAGCACTATGGTACACTTCGTTCGCGCAGGAAAACCTAATTGCGTTCGCAGCATTATACGGGATGTTCTCCGGACCCTTCTTCTCGGTAACGCCTGTAATTCTGCTTTGTCCAGATTACACTTTCATCGTAAATTTCCTGATGTATCTTCCTTTCAGTCTTGTGTTGCCGAAATATCACCTATCGAGCGTGTCGGAGCAAGAATTGGAGGAACATATGCTTTTATGGCCTCAGCTACGCTTGCTGGGACACCGATATCGGGCTTGTTCATCAAAGAGCAGACGAGGGATAACTTTGACAAGTTGATACTATTTTCGGTAAGCAACAAGCTCTCTTACCTTTCTCGGTGATTCATACATTCACCAGGGTATCATGTCGTTAGTGGGGACAGCCCTGCTTCTGGTCTCGCGCCTCATACGGAATAGGAATCTCTTCGTAGTGGCATAATATAACCAATCCTTAGAGGTGTACAGTAGAATAATATCTGACTATAACTCGAGATATGTAGAACGCGTAAGATGCATTTTATCAGGGACCAACTTTTTCGATGGAAAAGATTGAAGCAAAGCGAGGCTGGACAGCAGTATAAGTTGAGCAACGCATTGGGCTTTAGGCTAATAACAATGGGCAGGGTATCAAGGTTAAGAAAGGAGCAGCAACAATACTATACAACACTATGAATGTTATAAGGTCTACTTTTGAGAACCTAACGCGTACCAGAAGTATAAGTGCAGCAGAGGAGAATGACTGGCCGGCGCCATGGAAAGGTTGCGAGCCTTGGCCCGCAAAATATTGTCTAGCCAGATAACTCGACGAGGATGGGGACTGGAGAGCCATTGACCAACCTCGCCCGGTCACTTCCTCCCTTGATCACCCTCCCAGTTGCTAGTGAAATATATGAGCCAATCGCGGCTGGCGCTCCGAAGATACGAGTCGTGTTTGCCGATGCATCCACCTACTCACAGTGCTCATCGCGAGATTGCCTTCATAGTATAATCGTCGTGTTGAGTCAACGGTAGTCGCTGGGATAGGAGGGTGTAGCATCTCAATTTGATGCAGGTGTTTCCGGATTCGGTCCTTCAACTGAGAAAGCACGGAACTTGAATGCATTTGGTTGCGCGTCAGCTTTTCCGTCTTCTCAGTGCGCAAATGGAGGTTTACTCACCTGGAAAATACGATCTCTGAACAATATACCTCCAGCGTTCACGAAGATCACATCGTCAAAATTTTCGGGATCCATCGTCCTAGAGCTTGGAATTTGGAAGGGAAGAGAGGGTGAGAGGCCGGGCTCATTTTCTTCCCCACCATCCTTAGCCTTACCCGTCACCGAAACACCAGTGACCGAAACACCAGTGGGCTATGTGTGAGCACTGTAGAAATTTGGTGTGTTTGCATTTCCTATGCGAAATTGAATTAATTGAAGTAGATACTGAGAAGGAATTGCGTACTCAATTGTCTGCAGTTGTTCGGACATAGCGCAGACGTTGAGGATGAGAATGTGCAAGGACGTGGTAAAACAAGAATAAGAAAGTGTTTCCTTTTAAGTTTCATGTCAAGGATCCCACGTGGTTCTGACGACGCCACAGATAGATAGCTCTTCAATAGCAAAAATTTTGATCTCAACCCGACGAAACGAAACAACTAAAAAACGTACTTCGACCGCGACGTTTCCCTTTCTATCTACGTCTACGTTCTCCCGGACGTTGTATTCGATATTTTGTATTAGGGTAATCGGTAATCACGACCTGTGCTTCTATTTTGTCAGTACTGTGCAGACAGTAATCAGATAAAAGACATCCAGTGTACCTTTCGAGCTCCAGATTCCGCTGCAACTAAACTAGGCAACGCTCCTCCAGCCCCAAGCTCTAGAATACTCTTGTGTTGACAGAGTGATGGGCGTTGTTCAAGATAAGAAGCTATCGAGAGCACGGAATTCCATCTGAGCATATTGAGAGATAATGAGCAATAATTAATAATTGGCGTACAGAACGAGATATATGGGATGAAACCCATACAGGTGGTGTCCCCAAAGCGGATGTGAGCCTACGGGTCGAGTTCGGAATTCCTTATGCGATCCTTGGAAGATACTGAACGTCGCTTCAGGCGATGGTAGTCGTGGAACTTCCTACAAGAATCCTCACTAAGCTCAATTCGCAATCAAATCTCAAGAGAACGCACAATGAAAATCGAATCCAAGCCAAGATCAACTTCATCTGGGTCCACTGAGTGATCTTCTCGATTATGGATGCCAGCCATGTGACATCCATGTATTCACCAAAGAGCCCAGTCGAGCTTGTTAGTCCTCCTTGCATCCAGCCCCTTCCCGACACTGGCCGATAAGCAGACTTGAAGAAAAGCGTTGATCCGCTTGTAGAATAGATTTTGACATTTGGATCGACGGAAGAATGCTGGTTTTTTGCCTGAACGGAACAGTTGCTCTGAGAGTTTTATTTAGAGAAGTTGCCAAAGTACGCGGAAGTCCGAAAGTATTGAAGCGAGATGCAGGTATAAAAGACTGAGGAAACCGCCCAAAAGGTCGTAAGACTCCTCGGCGGCTTGATGCTTATATAATTCACCCAAGATTTTCACATGCCGTGTCCTCTTTTAATTTTCCACCTGGTCCGACGATTCTGGAGAGAGAACGAAAAGTATGCAACCAGAACTGGTATCTATTCAGGACTTGTATCCGGATAAATTTGATGTTGACGACGATGAATACGGCAGGTTTCTTTTTCTCTGTTTTTCCGTACTTGTACTGACCTTTCACATTCATACAAATTCTTCAAACGAATCATATTCTTGTTTTGCCCACTCGCATGTCCTTGTGTGTCAAATCACGAAGACGCGGAAGACGATTTCGCCCTCAATCTTGGCGCAGAGTCTGTGGCACCTACACCGCCCCCAGAACCCTCTAATTTCCCTAACGCGTTCTTGCCTGCAACGTCAATGAAGAGGCAGAGGTCGCATTTACAAATTAGATCTTCACACCCAGACTGTGCTATTTGGTGTGTATCTCCGATTTTATTCATGCTCCGATGCTAACACGTATTCTATGCAGCCTCCAGCCAGCCATTAGGCCGTTTCTAACGTCGTGTTGCGAGAAGGTTCTATGTGATGAACACCTGCAATATGTACGTCGGGCAATACTTTCTTTGCCATTCTATTTTCTTACTGAGCTAAACCTACATACTGACAGCAGCTGCACACATCGCACGCTTGTCTATCTTGCGGCTCGCCTTACCTCGTAACTTCTCCCACCACGATTTCATCCTTGCATGTGGTTTCGCAGAAAGACTCTGACTCCTGTGATGATTCTTCCAACTCACACATGTCTTTTGACTGTGATGCTTCCGCATCTATTGGTTCTGAATCCGACTCTGCGGAAGAGACTCCCTCCTCTCATACAAGGTATACACTGCTTCCAAATCCAGTATCCACGACAGTCGACCCAGAACTCGCCGGCTTGGCAGGTGGCGTTCTGGGAAAGGTGCTCAGCATTGTTGCCCTGACGTTGGTTTTCTATGTCTTATTCAATTGATATATTCTCTGTACAGCTCTTTTCCTCGTCACTCGTTTTCCTATATCATCATATCATTCCCATTGCTACCCTTCATTCCATACTCGTTCCAAATCAATTGCTCAACGCAATACTTTTGTGATTACTATATCGTGCGCCCTCAACTTGCCTACTGCAGTCTTCCTCATTCATTCTGACCAACCATTGTCATCTATCTTCGTCATATCATTGTATTACCATCTATTCATTGCATCGCATTTTCACTAGTTCTTAAACAAATGGCATCGTTTTTTTTACCTCCAGGCTCTTCCTTCGTCAAGACTATTGCTGCTCTCTTCCAAGGCCAACTTAAGGTCGAAGCTAAAGTTCCAATTACCTGAACCTCTCTTGATGATTCAAGGCCCTATTGCTGAACATTATAGACCGCCAAGAATTGATATGATAATGGTATGTAGTACTATATTACTACTACTCCTGAAAGAGATGATTCAAAGGCATTACTTCTAGAGACGGACACTGTCTGTGAGCGCCCTTCGGATTCGGGACTTCTCCCCTGAATATTGACCCTGATGAGTCGTCCTTTCTCTAGTTCGTGAAACACGAAACGATCTATCAACCTCGTATTATGTGCGAAAAATGTGACGGTCAGATATGTCCATGTCAAACCAAACAACTCGCTCCGAAGCCTCCATAGCGCACCTCATGATCAATACAGTTCAACCGCAAACGTCCGTGGAAGTTCCTTCACTTCATCCAACACGCAATCCTTGAACGTTATGAAGGCGTCTTTACACCACGCACAACCGTTACCCATCAAAATGGCCTCAAGCTGTAGAAAAGATCGGTCGAGTTGATCAGGGAAGAGAGAACTAGGTTTTGCTATGGCGTCGTCCAGGAAGGACTTTAGCCTCCGAGTGATCTGTGTTTGAGGTTCCTTGAAACATGGGTAATTTTGGTTCTGATCGTGGTCGGCGCTGGATTCAATGATCAGAGCAAAGCACTTCAAAAGGACTTTAATCCATCTGTCGCGGAAGATGCACTGGCAGAAGTCATCAAAACGAGTCACGACACGATGGGCAGAGATGGGATCACGCACAAATTCACCAAAAGCTGTCGGTGGTAAGATGGTGATTACCTCCTCAAGTTCCATGTCCAGCAAAGCAGGAGTAAGTTCCGCCAACATCTTCTCTTTCCGGTACTTGACTGCGAACCTTATCAGTTCGGCAGAATGGAAAAGCGTATGTTTCCTGATGCAAGTGGATGTCATTAGGTCAAGAGACGAGAATATAACTTTAGGATATACGCACCGAAGGCAGAATGTACAGTGGCTCATCGCATAGAACACACCATACTTCTCCGCTGCTTCCGCCACGCTCAACAATGCGTTGAATTCCAGCCGCTCCAAATCTGTCTCGTAATCTGGATATAAAAATTCGAACAGGATTTCCAGCACATCGGCTGGCTCTGTCAACGTGAGGAAGTCGTCCTGAATTCCTGGGCTTTTCGATTGAGATTGAAGTAAACCGCCGGACGTCACTTGAACATTCATCTTGTGTAAACGAAACAAGACATTGTCGGAAGAGACAACGGTGATTTCTGCGTCCTGGGCGTTAACTGTATTAGCTTGATCATGAGTTCCTCAAAGCGCGGGAGATTACAAAGAGCGATAGGGAAAAAATCAAGCTACTCACATCGCGGAGACGTCTTTGGTGGAGTTGGAGGGGCAAATTGGGCGTAAATAACCTCTGCTGGCTCAGCGTCCCGTTTAACGGGGAACTCCTTGAACCGACTGTCATGTAACTCCTTCATGATCTCGAAGGAAGTTGGACGGGGAGGAGGGAGAGGCTCTATAGAAAAATGTAAACTCATTAAAATCAGGGAACCGTACTAGTTATAAGTGAGCGTGTAAGTGCAAGTATGCCTTAACTCAATGCGCCATGGAGTTGCGGTTCACATCGCTGTCCGACATCTGGCGCCACTCGGCTATGGAAAATTACTTCACCGAAGCGGTTGGTGGCGATGTCGCAGACTAGAGTCACGCCCGAGGATTCTCGGAAAGGAATTGTTTCAGTTCCAATAGGCGTTACAAGGGGAAATTTACAAGTAGTAAAGAAGAATAAATTATACAAATTGAGCTGAAGCAAGATTCTCCCTGAAGATACTGTCTCGAACTGGAATAAGAGGCGTTGAGATCAGAATGGAATTTTAGCGAAGGGAATGGCCCACCCGATCTCAACGTAGTAGCAGTTGCTTTTGTATCCTGTAAGGCATAGCTAGCTGTGAGTTGTAGAGACCAAGCAGGGGAGACACTGCACAAACCGTAACAGAAGTAGTATATATATACGTTGTCCTCTGCTGATTAGAGTATTTGATTGCAATATTTCGGAATCGATCTTTAATGACTACGCAGTTTATCAATTGCTACAACCGGTGCTTGTTCAAGCGTAAGTACACCCACACTTTGCAATGGGCGTTATATCATTCGGTTGACTCCCATAATCCCGAACAAAGTTTCGAAATTGGATCCCGCTTCTCAATTTCCGTTTGAGAATGTCGCACTTATTCAGGAAGCACACCATCGTGGTATGTTGAAGCAGCCTTGAGGAGATTATTGCCTTCCATAACCCTACAGAATCGTTCAAGCGATTGACCGAAGGATCTTCGAGGAGGACCTCATCGAAACCAGATATGGCTTCAATTTCGTTGAGAAATATTGACGACCGCTCAAACTGACCCAGAAGACGTACGAGCAACTAAATGAATTATGAGGAATGTTACTTCTCGCATAGATAGCGATGGAACTCACGGAATATGATAGCGTTGACATCTTGAAAATAGGGGATCCAGGCGCGGCGCTGAGTGGAAATTCAAACAAAGAACAAGTTCAAGAAATGATATGGCCACTCACCATGGTTCTGGACCCCCCTACATCGTAGAGGACCCACTCGCGCCTCGGCCTAGCTTTCAGATTCAATGCTGATGCAAAAGGAAATCAGCTGCGGAAAAACTAACGTTGGGCCTCGAGAATTACTGTTCGTTGTATCCACAAAAATGCGGTATTCTTGCACTCCGACAGTTCTGAGCCTCGAACGGACAACATCATCGTCAGATGGAAGATACGAGAGTGTCGCGATCCGGTCAATATCATTGAGAAAGCTACGAAGCCTATTTAAATAGGGGAAAAAGACGAAGTATATTCCAAAACTCACAATCCTGCATTGTTTTCCATCTCCATTTTACGCCTTTTGAGGATACCTCGAACGTCTCCATCCTGCCAGAGCCTCTTCATGTCCTCCTTGCATCCAGAAAGAATTTCAGCAGCGCCCCCTTCAGTGGATTCCTGGAATTCGAAGCTTGCCCTAGTCTTCCCTGATATACTCCGAGTTCTTCCATACGTCAAAAACTCTCTCCATCTCAGTCCCCGAACGACCATTTCCTCTCCTTGTATCCTTCGCCGCCGATTTTTCCGCATACGAAGCATATGTCTGGAGTCCGGTGACTCTAGTGAGTGGATATCCGTTCCTGGGTCGCTTTGAGTTTCTGGTATCTCATCCATGCTTGTTACCTCCTCTGTCGCCGCACCGAGCCTCAACTTCAAATCCATTTCGACACGGCGTAGGGGGGCAAGCTTCAAACGGAATAACTGAAATCTCTGTATTTCCTCCGAAGAAAGCGTTGGTTGGGTAGATGGATTAGAGTCCGCATCGTTGAACTCAGAAAGAATATCAACTGATCCCCTTGGTTGGGCAGGTGTATCTGGCTCGTCGTTATCAAGAATAGTAGAGGGAGGCTCCCCGTCGATCTCGGCTTGCAGAGCATCTAGAATAGAAGTGATAGACCGCACGAGATTGAGTTGAATCACTGCTCTCCAGGAAGCTTTTTCCGCCTCCCACTCTTCTCGGGCATACTCCAAACGAAAGTCTGTATGCATTGGCTGGCATCAATGTCTCTGATGAGGATGTATAAATAACTGTACTTTTCAAAGTCGTGGATTTTCCTCATTGTGATGGATAATCAGGATTTTATAATTTTGGCCGAACCATTTGTCACTCACCGCTCTCGGATTGGCCAAGTAGTAGAACTTTAACCAACTCCTTCTGTTTCTGAAGAATTTGCCTTTCTTGCCTGATCTGTTCGTCTATCGCGTCGCTAATGCGCTTCTCCTCTGCCTCACGTATCCTCCTCGTGGCTCGTTCTGACGGCGTTTCGTTCAACGGTGGGCGCAGGAACTCTGCGAAAGGGTCCGGCTCTGCGATCATATCAGTCCTGCGTTGTGCGGGGAAGAGGCTGGAAGAGAGAAAGAAAAGGGGGGGACAACGAAAATCGTGGCGGATCCGGAATTTATATCGTCTGTCAAATCGTCGAAGGATAGAAACCCGTGGAAAGTAGAATACACATACATACTTGATATGGAGATATCATTTGATGCAAGTAGGATTCTGATGATGACAATTGAGTGCACATTTTCTTTTGTTTGAAGTCTTCTGGTGCACCTCAAAACACAGAGCATATCAGCTCGGAAGCGTGAAGCAGATTCCAGGACCTGAACCAGCACAGTAAGTAGAGTAAGCAAGTTGAAGCGGATTCAAATGTACAGTATGGCAATGCCGCCGTTGCGGCATTGCATCAAGTGACAAGTCACAGTAGTAGTCTAGACTTGTAGCCTACTGTAGTCTTCATTGCTATAGCATGGGGGACATCGTAGCATATATGATTGCTTACGATAAATCTGACACTTCAAGGAACAGTTAAAGATACATGTGCACAGGAATAAGACGCTTGATCCGTTTGTGAATAACGAAAAATTTCTTTGAAACAAGCCACCAGCTCTACTTCGAAGGAGCCGGAGAGCTACTAAATATCGAAACACAAGGTTTGTAATCATGAGGAACTTCTCGAATAACGGAAAGTTAAAAGGACAAAATTCAGAAGGAGAAGGTTCGCTTCATGATTGATATAATCAGCCATCTCTGATTCGAGAAGGTTGAGCAGATGATTGGCTGACCGGGAATCGGCCATACCACTTGAGGTGCTGCTAGGTTGCTGATAGCAGGAGAGTATATACTAGCACATGTTTCCTACTCTGCAGCGCTAGCCAAGTAAGTACCCCGAGAAAGCAATCAGAGTCTTAGAATCTCACGGTAATCAGTGATTACCTCGAGTGGTCAGGGATTATTCGGGAACATTCGTATCAGTTCGTATTGGCAAATGACAGACTCGACAGAAATGACGAACAGCTTACTTGGAATTAAGTCGACAGGAGAGATGACAAAATCCATCTTTCGATGCGCCTGTTTGGCACTAAGTAGGACCGTTATCGACAGTTCGAAATGGCGACCTGATAGAGATTCCCCTGCAAAGGACTGATTCACAGTCGTCTTGTCGTTCGTGACATGTGTAAAGAAGAACTCGAGTCAATGAGATGACTATCCGACTACGAGCGCGCGCGAGGAGATCATCAGTTCAAAACCCTCAGATAAGATTGTGGCCCATTATATTATAAGTAGAGCAAGGACTACGATGACGTGGCGGAGTGTTGGAACTTATCTACAGTAGCGTATTGGTCATTGACACATGCATTGGTTTAGAAGCGGCTAACGATTGACTTATTTGCCATTGGTGAGCAGTCGACAATGTAAGACAAGCGGTCGAAGAAACTACTAATTGAGCCTGAACGTTGATTCGTCTCGAGTGATTGCAATGAACCAGTCCTCATTATGAGGACCAACTTTCATGTGACAGAGATATACCTTCGAGGCCCAGCCGTGAATACAATAAACGGAGTATGAACGATTTTGCGGGATGATGATCGAAGATGATTTAGATGCGACTGAGTATCACGGATTTACTGCGCCTACCAAACGACACCTAAATGGGTGAGCCAGAAAACAGGATCCACTGTGCGGATTCAAGAGCCCTCACTCTTCTCACTCGTTTCTGACTTCAACCTTGTTATCCTTGATCATACCGCGCAGCTATAACGAATCGATGTCGGATCGAAACAGAGTGACCTGTCGACAGGCAATTGTGCTACGTTCCATACTCGACCCCTCTACAAACCTTGAAGGAGATGGGGTTGGGATCATCGTCTCTCAGAGCGTTATTCAGAGTACCTACACACTCTCATGACGTTCAATCAATCTCCACTCCAGAAAAAAACGAACTTGTCCTTGCAATCAAGAGGGCCTGGCTTCTCCAATGTACATGCTTGATTTCGAGTCAAGTGACAGAGGAGATCTAGTTTCAACGTTTTACGGTCAAGTACTCACGATTGGCAGTGCGAACGATAAGGAAAAATTACGAGATAAGTTCAGATTGAACATCATCTCATCTTGACGTTTGGTGCGTTGCCGGCGCCGATTCAACGATAGACATTTTGTATTCTGAAAGCGTAAGTGAGAGATTGTGATATTGCCAGAGAAATATTATTGAACCATGTCTACTGAGGTCGAGAGCGTCTGGAAATGGAAGGAGCATAAGTTAAACAAACAGTCACTTGGATCTGAGATAAGCACACCGTGATGCGCCGACGCGACAATCGAATAAAGTTAGAAGAATACCAATATGTATGGCTGAGGCGTAGGAAACGGGATGGCCCACACAACAGAAACAGGAAAGGGATGATATTAAACGAAACTGAAGCTTGTACAGAATTTACACAGCATGAGATTTCGACATCCTCAACCATGCTTCCTGTAGACTTTGCCCCGTCTCATGACCATAATACGTCAATGCAGGAGGTGAAACAGCTATATATGAAAAAGACAAGAATAAGCTGCAACTTTTCATTTTGATTATACCACACACCTTTGGAATTCAGCATCACAGCTTTATCAATCGATTTTTCTCCTATCGAAGCTGGGCTAGTTTGGTAGCACCATTAGAGTCGAAAGGGATTGAGAATTTGAAGGGCTTACACTAGGAGAACATCACGACTATTTAACAGATTCTGCGTGCGTTGTAAACTCTGAGGAATCTTTTGGTCGTTTACAAGTCTATAGGAACGTAATTTATCATCATCGCTCTCAAACTAGGTGGCGTTTCAGCGAGTGGGAACAATGTATAACTTGGGAAGAATGCTCACCTTCCGTAAAAGCATTGGGTGATTCCTGAAATCTTCGATCCTAAGACGATATTAGGATCCCGCGAGCAATGTGAACAGGTCAGCTTACATGACGCTTTCAGTTGAGAGCAGAAATTCTGTGAATTTACTGAATTCGAAACGCTCGGGCCGTCCATAAAGAGCGACTCACTAACGACCGCATACTCATTCTGAGCACATACACCGGGTCTATACGGACCAATTCCTTGTTCAGGGTCCAACAGAAGGCTCCACCTTTCTATAACATGATGAACATGGTGTAAATGACCATGAGAGTCTTATATCAATTATGGGTACGCACCACCCTTATTTCCAAAGGCTAAATTCTTCCCACTTGCAAGAGAAACAGCCTGACCGTTGCATGTAAAGAGGTATAGGGAGAGTGATTGGGGTAGTTTGGATCTAGAGGAGTCCTACGATGATCAATCAGTTTACGCTCTACGGGAATGTATTTGATCAGTGACTCTTTACATGAGTCGCTGAACTGAGCGGGTTTGGGGACAGAGGAATTGCGTTGACGGAAGCGATAACCCAAAGCAAGTAAAAACACAACGATGACGATATAACGGAAGGAAGAGAGCCCGAAAACAGCATACTGAAGAGAAGTCGGGATGGAGTCGATGTGAGGAAAACGTAGTGACGAGAGCCTGCGTCCAACGTTCAAGAATGAAGGTACAATTGCGACCAGCGGCGAGGGGGTGAGTGTTGCGCGTTGCCCGTTTTATAAGCATTTCGACGGATGATGATGCGTCGGGATAAGCCGTCGGTTGAAATCAATGATCAAATGAAGAGCACGTGCGCGCCGCGTCTCATTATGGGGAAATCGCATCGATTCAGGAAAGAAATCCAAGAAATTGCGTACAAGTTTTCATCATCTCTCGATGCTTGCTAATCGGCTACTGCTCTTCTGGCCACAGTCTTTAGTCCGGACTTTGGTCACACAAAATTACACGAAGTGTTTACTATAACTGTGCGCAGGTGCGCTGACTGTGCGTGTCCTCACAAGACGTCGCTGGCATTCTCTGCTGACACCTATTGTAATTTCCTTAGACGTTCAGGTTCAACGAACTGCAAGTCTCCAACCTGGACCCAAGATCCAAGATTTACGGCAACGTTCCGGCACGCAGATTTGATTCTTGGCCCTGCATGGTCAATATTCCTCGTCATTCGGTTATTTTTTCTCTACTTCCGCCAACTTGCATATCTTATGAACGATACGATCTGACGCTTGCTTCCCTTCACTGCCGTCTACTGCCATTCTCAAATCACCAGTCGCTTTCTATATGCTTGCCTCATTATCTACCTTTCCACCTCTACCAGCATCCGAGGGCTGCAAAGAAGATGACCCTCACTATCCTTTAGGCCTCACTCAAGAAGAAAAACAATGGTCTGACCTGTACCCTTATGTCGAACGACGAGGGTATCGGTTACGCTCACGATACCGTCCTGGCTGGGTCGGTTCATGGATCAAAGATGGAATTTCGACATCAGAATTGTTGATGCGGCCAACCTGGAAGTATGAATACGATGATGCGGAACCGGTAAGATTTCTTGCCTAGCCTTTCCGTCGAATGTTCACGCTACTTGTCTGTAGTCCACTGGCCGGCTGACCGTCATTGACGCTATACGGATTAGCGATGGTGCCTTGGTCGCCCTCAAACTTATCTCCATGTCCACTCACATAAATACCCCGGATTCAAACGAGATAGAGATTCTGCAATATTTATCCTCACCAGCACTTGCCCGCAACCCTCGCAATCACTGTATCCAGATGATAGATTCCTTCGAAGTGTTTACGCCTGCCGAGATGAAGCAACTCAGCACCCAAGGTTTCTCCAACGCCTTTATCGCCGTGTTTCCGTATGCGAGGAAATGGAACGATATACCGTTCAGATTGGTCTGGGAGGCATTGGAATTCGTGAGGCAAATATTACAGGTACCACTCTAGTTTCATTCTTTGGCTTTGATTCTACAACTTTTCTTCTTTAGGGACTGACTTTTCTCCACGAACACAATATTGCCCATCGGTAGGCATTACTCTGAGTTTATTCATCGCTTCTGAAAGATATCTCGCTGCAGGGATATACGCTCTGAAAACCTCATGATGGATGCATCAAGCCAATGTTTTTCTGGTATCTGTCCGTTCTTTCCCTTCAGTGCTTCAAAACTGATTACTTTCTTTCTCATCCTTTTCCTGTAGCAACCAATCCTTCTGATCGCATCGAAACTCCCGTCCGCTACTTCCTCATCGACCTCGGTTCCAGTACCAGATTCCAGAAACGCCGCCTGGTCAACTTCCGTCATGGATGGCATAAAGGAATTCCGGAGATTTACGAGATGGATGCTGAGGGGAGTCGGGCGCCTACGAAATTATACGACCCGTTCAAGGGTGATGTATTCGTACTCGGAATGATCCTAGAGGGATTTTTCGGTAAAGTGAGTGTTCACATATTCCTATTAACTTCTACTTCCCGAGACGAGTTCCGTGACTAACATTTATTATTTCCTCTCTCTCAGTCGATCCCTTCACTTCGATCACTATTCTCATTCATGCAAAATGTCTCTCCTCATCGTCGACCGACAGCCTCTGAAGCCCTCTCCCTCTTTCACGAATGCACAAAACCTTTGTATGCCTCCCGAATGTATTTAATCATGCCTGTCACAGACCCATCAACGCTCGCGGTGGAGGACACGGAACTGGATTTCTTTACGAGATGGATGGTACAAATTGTAGCGTTTTTGTGGGGATGGGTCGATTATCTGAGATTGGTGTATAAGGTGCTGTGGAGGGGGCATGCGTTGAGGATCGGAACATGATCGAGGGAAGGAGCCTTTGTAGGTGCCTCCATGGGTGGTGGATAATGTTGGCTTGTACAAGCTGGGAAGCAGGACAATATGGAGGGGCGCTCCCCGATATGGTCGCTAGATTCAAGGCTATTGATCACCTTACTGATCGTTCACATATTCGTACTAGTATCAACCTTAGGACTGTAAATTATCTTACGCTCATATGCATGTAATCCAGAGGTAATCACAGGTGAATCAGAGTCCATGTAGAGAATTATGTAGAAAATATGCTATATTCTTGGAACCCGGTAACCACCAGATCTTGTATAATGACATTGGCCATACGCTATGATTCAGATCTATCTGAACATTCTGAGTCTATGTAAGTATGACAAAAACCTAATAGTGCTCACCTGCCAATTTTGACCTCGGATGACGGCCTGGCTTCCCGGTGGGCTTTCAAACTTTCACCATTTCATCCTTCATCATGATAGGCAATTTGCAAAACGTTCATCTCTTTGTTCCTCGTGCAAAGAAGTTCATCAAGATCATCAAGAGCTCAAGCGCTCCTTACGCGCACGAAATTCTTAAAATGATCAATACGGTTGAACGGCTGCACCAAATGAATAATCCGATTGAACCAACCCGCCTTGAGGCTTCCACGGACGTGAAGATTCCTAAAATCAGGACGAATTGACGCTGAGAGCTTGAGTTCAGTGAGCTGATGCATTTTAGTCACTCACTTTCATATAAAATCTAGACCACAAATACGTACTACGTTGAGGCATACCTTCTCAGAATCCATCACCTCTCACGACACAGACGTCCATTTGTCAAACATCTTGAGGGGAACCAAAGAGAATGAACCATTCTCAGCGACCTCCACACGATGGCCCAATAGGGTCGAAGCGTAGAATTCGTGACCCCGAATTCGGCGAGCGCAAGAGGGCACGAATTGCTGTTTCTAAAACATCGGCTCTGAAAGCTGGAAAATTACAGGAAATCCCAATGGAATTAGTTTTCGAGGTATCTTTGCTACTCAAAAGTCGCCGCTTGGCTCCTTGATTTTTTTTCTGACTTCTCAATCTTGTAGATCTTGTCATATGTCCAACCGTACGACCTACTCAAATTGGCAAGGATAAACAAAGCTTTCAGGTGTTTACTCATCAGTCGCTCTTCTGCATTCTTGTGGCGTATTTCACGCGCAAATGCAGACGATGTACCCAATCCGCCATTTGAATTTTCCGAACCAGCATATGCCCATCTGCTTTTCATCAACTATTGCAGTGTACGCTCGATCTTTTCAGCAATGTTCTACACTATTTCTTTTCCATAATTCTGCCGGGTCCGCTGCGACAAGATTATGTGGGAGTGCCGAATTCGATGTTGCAAAAAATGTTCCATACACAGGCAAGCAGTAATTATTTACACTTATTCTGACCCACCTGACCGACCATTAGGTTCATTCCCGATAATGATCAGGCTATGAATAAATATCCCGTCTTGCTGCGAAAACATCGCATGAAGTCTTTCGTTCCTAAACGTATGTCCCAAGTGGAAAATTCTTTTGTCGTATTCAAGTTCAATACCCACCTTATCTCCAGAGACCTCAACGAAAGGTCCCCTATACACTCAAGTTCTGGATCGGTACAATGCCGAGCTCCTTGCGCTTGAAGGTAATGCTGAAGCGATTGAGGAATGGATAAGCTGTAAGATTGTACAGTACAACATCATCAGAACTGTGAGATTTATCTACAGACTCAAATTATGCTCAGCCTTAGTGTTCACTCTTTGATAGCAAGCTATTGCGTGTGCTGAATAGGACGCCCACCGAAAACGGCGCCAACAGTCAGAACGGGAAGCAGCACGACAGAGTCGCATCGAATGGCAAGTAGTGACTTGTGTTTTTGCTCGATGTGTATCCAAAGCTAAACATTTGACACCATAGGATTGAAGAAAAGGCCGAAGCAGAGGGCTGGGCCTTCGAGGTAGAGAGTCTTCGTCAAATGAAAGGCTATCCAATGGGAAAGCTTGCGTCTAACCCTTGCATCAATAAGAAGGATAAAAATACTCTGAATGAAGAAGGTGCGTACCGTGTGATTAGATATGAGATTAGATCCTACTATTCTCCCGGACGCTCAAAGAGTTTTATCGACTCATAATTGCTGTCATGGCCGAAGTTCTGATCACTGCTCTAGACTGGCTCAAAGTTCAACCTCTTATACTCGAACCTCTACAGCAACAAAGAACTGTCCTTGTAGACCGAGCCATATCTAGGCGCATGTTTCTGCTTGAAGAAGCATACGGCCGATTCCGAAAAACTTACTTCTGCCCACATAGTGCGATCTGTCCGACCTTAGGAGACCTGATCGTCACAGATGGTCCCATCAAAACACTTATACAAGCCACTCCACTTAACCATCACCCTGCAAGCATCGACTCAGAGTTCAGCATGCGCAGCGCGGAAACGTTGCTTTCTTCCGAATTTGCCTCGTTCGTTCACAAGTGGCGATACGAGAAGGAGATGGACCTATTCAGGATGTTATGCGAAGCTGTTCCCGGCACGTCTAGCGGCAACGATCTGTGTCTCGCGACAACAACTTTCAGGTGTAACACTTGCAGTTGTGGAATAGCTCTTTACTACCCTGACGTGTTCCATCACAGCTGTACTACTGCCTACGACTTCCGTGCAGACTGGGAAACTATGTTCGAGACAAGTGGAATCGTAGGGGTTGATTGCGCTACGTTATTCTTTCTGGCTCCTTCGACGCCACGAATCCCGAAGTCTAGTAAGGATGGTAAAAGCGGGTTCGCTGTGGAGAAAAAGGTGCTCGATTGCTTGAAGATTTTGAATACCAAGCCATGGAATTATAACGGGAAAGGAATCAGCTTTTATCATCGCGCCTCAGCAATTGCTCGCCGAGTTCTAACGAATGACCCTTATCTTGACCCATCGACTACAACGATTCATCATATCAAAACCCGGAATCTTAATGCTTGTTGCATAACCTGTTCAGGTACTTCGTTCTGCTGGTCTGATCTAGTGAGTGCCTTTGATTTTTCTCGTCTATCCAACTACTCAGTGCTCCACTTCAGTTTCGACATGAAAATGTTGGAATGCACGATATTGTAATCCACTGGCCAAACACTGTTTGTGACCAAGATGTCCGCTCAGACACCAATTAAATGAGCTTCCACTCAGAATCGTGGGTCTACGGTTCAAGGTGTAAGCTATGCCTTGATCTTTTGCATCCCGATGCACTGTCAGGTCATCTTCTTTCTGCGTAACTATATCTGTTTTACTTGTTTGTCCTGCCCAATCTGAATCGTATTCTTGTAGGCACAGCGAATTTCAAGTCGACGGAGACTGGTACATGGACTTCGACAGTCGCTTCCCAGTATATTAATGGACTCCCAAGATTGGTTATATACAGAATGCATCGGCTCAACGCCTCCCTCGCTGCAATATCACTGTTTCATTCTGTGCTTTTTCAAAAGCTCTCACGCCGATTGCACGGACGCTACATCTTGTTCTGCTAATGATGAAAGCATTTATCATCTCATACAAGTCATACCCTGTTGGATTCTTTCTTCTACTTCAGCTTTATGTTTGGTAATTTGCATCCATCTTGATATGAGTGTTTCCCTTATCTGATCATCATCGTTGGCTTGATCAATTCAATTCAATAGTATTTACTTGTTTAGGAACAAAGCCTCATGTAGGCGTGTATTTCAGTGGGTCCATCGCCGTCCACGTCAAGTTCAACACATGTTGGAGTTGATTCTACAGCTTCCTAGTCAATTTCTGGAAGAATACATCACCCTCGATTTCCGGGCGCGATGACTCGTTCTCTACACGTGTAGAGCTCTACAAATATTATATCCACTGGGATTGTATCTGGCGTTTTTCATGGCCCCCAGTATTCCTGATACCGTTCAGAACATTCTGAACTTTGGCCTAAACCTTACCCATCAGGAGTGCCTCTCAACCGATACATTCCCGAAGCACTCGCCGATAAAATTTCAGGACAAACATCTCGACGAGAACTACATTCTGAAGCAGGTTGTGTCTCTTCCCGGAACCGAGCTCCTGACGGGCCTTCTGAATTTCGCTAACGAGCTCCTTGAATCTGTGGACGAGTTTCCAACACCTTCTCTCCCTGCACTTGTGACACACCGCTTCCCTGCTGTCGATCTCAATGCAGACACAATCGCCAAATATTACCAGAACTCCATCTCCGAAGCATGTTGTTATCTTGCCTCTCACCTCCTTCTCCATTCCAAAGCGATCAGTTGGTGCAATGACTTATCGTGGAGACAAACAGGAGATTCAGAAGTGCGGCCCTTTCCACGCAACTGGAATCGAGCGCGGATTGAAAGGCGGTTGTCGGAAGAATATTTTGTTGCTCGCAAGTGGTCTCTTGTTCGCATTAGAGACTCCCCTTCTGTTCCAATCGGTTCTTTAACCCCAGGAGAACAGAATATTAGGAAATATTTGTCAAACTGTTCAGAACAGACTGAGCTCGCTGTCTGGGAAGTTTTTGCTTGCACGGTAGCCTCTGATTACCTTTTCGACAGTATTCGGAACATTGCACGAAAGTCGACCGAAGAAAAGACGATTTTTTTGTGGAAGAGACCACATACCAAAGAGTTTAACATCAAACATGTGCCCTACAAACGGTATTCAGATGCTATCCCAACGCTTTGGACTTTGCCACATGACTCTTTTAATTTTGGTGAGTCCATTTCCAATGTTCAGTTCCTCAAAGATTGACACAGACGAATAAGATACAGAATGTTCTGGTAAAATCCAAGTTCTTCCTATGATCCTAATGGGAGACTCATGATTGTAGAAGCCTTCGAATGCAATGAAGGAACTTCTCAACGTCGACCTCGGACGCAACCAATTGACATCCGACCGCTGGATAGCTTGGACCGGGAAAATGTAGAAATCGAGAATAATCCTTCTGATATCGCGGTATGGGGACAAGATTATCTCCAACGGGTTCGTCACTGCTTCCTTATATAATTGATCCAGCAATGAAATCCTGACCAACTTTATATTTAGGCGTGGGCTCGTGCTGTCGACATTGACGCCACATTCATCATACTACACCGTGGTACAACTGAAATCATCTGCGTCAGACACCGAGCATCCCAAACACTCTTCGTCTCGGAAATCATCGATACTTCAGTCAAATACTACGGCAAACTTCAAATTGCCCTCTACGCTGCAATTCTGAAAGATCAAGTAGAACGGCAGGAAATCTGGGATAGAGAACATCCCTCTAAATCGAAGGTTACGTCGGAGAAGAAGCGCTCTTTTGATCAGGTTGAACCCGAAACTCATAGCTGTTCGAGAAAACGACTCCGTTCAAACAGTCTCACTGGCAGTCTTGATACATTACAGGCCGTGCCCATCTCTACGTTGTCTTTGAAGGTGTGCATGCTCACGCTACACAATTATACTCTAAATTTGTTGTTGTTGACACAGGAGCGTTGCAAGAAACTGGAGCTAGCTATTGTCAGTCTCGACTACTATTTGCATAGGTCAACAATTCCTTCAATGTTCGTTCGACGAAAATTCGACGGCAGGGAGTTCCTTCGACCTTTCTCGCTACGATCATCATATCCTCCGGAATCCTGCCTCCGGATTAACGTCAAGTCGTGGATTGGCGGCGGAGCCTCGGGACATGCACATCGAGGAATCTTATACATTGGTTCTGATGATAAACGCTGCGAAGAGGTGGTGGTAAAATTCGGTCGGGACGATCATTCACGACAGTCTATGAGGCACGAGTTGAAGGTCTATGAGTATCTTGCGCAGGCCAAAGTGAAATCAGTTCCCCATTGTTACGGGCTCTTTGAGGATATCGAAAACAAAGATAGCCCCTATATATTGGTTACCAGCTATGCTGGAGAGAGCTTGGCGGTATCATGGAAGAGGGGTCGCGCCACGATACCAAAATCTCAACAGTAAGTCTCGTTTAACATCCTTATCCTCTCATCAATGTTAATGCTTGCTAGTCCTACTTTCCTCCGCAGTTTGGCAGAAATTCATGCTGCTGGTATACATCATCGGGACTTGCGCGCGCCCAACGTTGTCATTGACAAGGATGGCAAAGTCTCCCTCATCGACTTTGATATAGCAAGATTATACGTGACTGGAAGACAACGCAAGCACGAGAGAAAGAGAATGTTAAACCTATTAAATGGAAAGAGTGTGGACTACGACCGTACAAGTTTCCGTGACGGAATTCACTGTGATGACTGTTCTCCTGGAATTTGTCATGAAGCATCGGGATGGGATAGCGAGGAAGAGGAAGTGGTGCGAGCTAGGTCTGAACCTCCGCATATCAAGAACTAAAAGTCCTTGTACCTACTTAATTGATGAATGTATCAATGAACTTATGAAGTACTGAAATCTCCCAGATGAGTACTTTAAATGGTGCATCTCAAGCAATTATTGAGAGCCCACTGCAACATTGAACAATTACCTTGACGAAGATTGAGCAGATTATACCACCAATGAGAAAAGTGATCACGTTTGCAAGAGATAACTATTTCTCGACTTTCAAGGGGGACACAGAGAGTGGCCGAATGATGAAAGTGCGACAAATGATGGAATGAATAGAAGGAGTGTCTATTATCTGTTCACATTATAGAGAATATTTCAATAAAATAGTATCAAAACAGTGCATGCCGAAAGAACTGCAAGGGCAGTCCGTCCAGTAATCCTCAGCGCCGAACTAGAACTAACGAACTCGCTCGTGCCCAATACTTGATTCGATCTTCCAATGGCCCGTACTGCGTAGTGGCTATAAGAATTGGAAACCGTGGAGACCGTAATGGTTGTTTCAAATCCGTCTTTGGTCTTGTTGTATAGAGAGATGCTGCTTGACCCCGAAGAATCACTGGCGCCATATAATTCCCATTTGACGATTTCGGTTGCGCCGTTCCAAGATGCGTGAGCACTCAGTAGATTGCTTTTGGAAGAACTGACCAGCTCGATAGATGGGGAGTCTGTGGGTGTTCCGGTCCAGTTGTATCGCAGGGCTCGATCTACAGAAATCAATCAATCATAATTTTCAAGACCGTTTGAATGACATACAGCTTTCCACATCACCGACACCAAACTGTGTAGTCCAAAGCAAATCGCCGTCTGGACTATATTCGCCAGTCCAAGGTAGCTGGCCAAACCTGGATACCAGATACAAGGTAAGGCCAGACGTAAATAACTCGGTTCGGCACTGGTACACACCCGACTAAAAAATTCCCATTGGGTTGAAGCTGGACACTCCCTTGACTTTGTGAAATGCTTTGATTCCACGGCAAGAGTTCTGTAAGAAGCTCGACAGTCATATTAGTAAAGTCAACCCCCAGGTGAAGTCCTCGCGACATCTGTTCTTGTTGTTGACCAAACTGTCCTGCATTATCAAATAACCTGTAGGTCGAAACGCTTAGTAATGTTCAAGGATAATCGATGGAATAACACACGTCATGGTCGCATATGTATCATTTTTTTCTACCCATCGGGCATGGTGTTGCCAGCTGAACTCCGTTCCGTTCCCCATGCTGAATGACGAATTCTTGCCACCCATTTTCCACAGGATATCTCCGTTAGTTCCGTCGAGGTAATACACAGTCCAGCAATGGCGGGAGGAGATCAAGTAGTTCCCGACATCGTCCTTCTCAATGGAATTGATGTGCTGCCGCAAGATTAAATCCAAAAGCCGCGGTTATGGTGCGAAATGAACACGCACAAAGTAATCGAAAGCTTCAGCAACGCTGCCTCCACCCGTTCCAGGTGTGTTATAGCATTCTGTAATATTTACGTGCTCGCTTGCTATCCAAGTGAATAAAGCCTCATCTGTACAAGAATATCAGTCGACGGTAGGCAGCACATTTCAATCCAAAAACTCACTACTACTGATATTAAGTTCTTGCATGGCACTATCAAGGATCCATCCTTGCTCAGGTCCCTGAATCGACGAAAGGTCTAACGATTTTGGTTGGTACGCTGTCATTAAAGCGGTATTGTTTGAGGTTATCTGGGCCTGTAAAATTCATGTTTAAATTTTTCTCTAGTTGTGAGGGAAGAGAATGATCACCCACTTCATGGAAATCAGCGAAGGTTTGTCCTGTTTCACCCGTGAGATTGGTGGTGCTGGTTGGAGAGAAAATTAGATTAACCGGAAGCCGACTTGTCGTGTGACAACTCACAAATTGGCGACCAACTCGTAGTTCGAGTTTAAGAGAATATCATACCCACTCCCTACACCAGCCGCTGTTGCTGTTCCGGTCCAAACGATGATGTGTGGTTCATTGAGATATGTGACAACTGAAAATGAAAGGGTTTGGCCATAGATTGATCCATCCCATATTAAGGAACCAGTTTGGTCGTAGATGGCAGCACCTTGACGTAGGACGGAAGCACCTGAATGAATAAATAGGCGATTGGGTTCGGGAATTCTCAACGTCGCATACCACGTACCTCGAGGAGCAGAAAAGATATATCCCGTCGACAACGACGGTGCGCTCGCGCTTTCATTGACCGGAACGACAAAGTTCCATTCCGCACTGGAGATATGGAGTTGAAAAAAACACGCGACCTAACACAAATCATGCGTACGGTGTATAATTCGCCGAGAAATAACTTTGGAAAGGCCCATATCCCAACGCGCCTATAGAATACTCATTGCTCCGGAAGAGAACTGAGTCCCCTCGAACGGAAAATAAAAAGAGACAGAGCACAAGCCCACGAGCAATGAACGTTGAGTAAAAAGAGCATCTGACGCTGCTCATCGGATGAAGTAGGGGTGGGGGAAAGAGAAAGACTGTGTAAAAGTCAATTTAGTATTTATCAGAGGCTTTAATTTTCCATTTACACACGAATCAATTCGTGAAATCGGGTGGAAAGACCTATGTAGTATGCTGCGCAATCATTGTCAGTTGCAAAGATGGCGATCAACGACGTTGAGTAAAAGAGCATTTCATCTCATGGGAGCCGGCCACTCTCTCACGAAGATAAAATAGAAGTGGATGAAGTGTATACTGGACTTCCAATTGCAAGTTGTCGTCAGGAAGAACAAGCGCGCCGAAAGCAACCCCGGAGTTACCAAAAAGCTCGAGATGAAATTATCCGACCCGGCGGGAAGAAAACGGAACCAATGCGGTGATTAGGCACATCTATTTTTACTGGCCTATAAATACAAAAATCAGATACAGGTCCAAGTCCTAGAATGTCATAGAGCAGTGCAGCACAACGGGTGGGTAAAGGGATAGAGTGATAGTACTACTTAGGTATGAGGTATTGTACTGATAGGTATGCAATAAGAAGTCGATCGGGACAAACCGAAGAGGGGAGAGGGGAGGGGGAAGGCCAAAAGTAGATAGATTATACCAAAACAAGTATACAGATGAAGTACTTGAGTATGTCGGGAGAGTGAGCGGATACGTTCAATCGAAGGAAAGACAAGGAGACAGACAAGAGAAGCAATATGTTGGATACGGTCTCACCAGCATGCGGCTCTAAAAATGGGGGAGAAATTATCAATAAACATTGTCCCAGAAAAAAAGTCCAAGAACGAGGACAAGCCTCAGAGTCACAATAAGGATAAGTATGATGACACAACATATATCTAGCCTAGAGAAATCATCAAAGGTCCATCATGGAACCAACGAGGCAGGCGATCGCTGCACAAACGATTCCCCCAAATCCATAAGCAGAAGATACAGCGTTGTTACTTTTCGAGTCTGTTGAGCCGGTCGATGTCGACGATGACGATGATGAAGTACTAGTGGTGGTAGTATTAGGATTTGTCGAGACACCATTCCAATAATCCCTGATAATGGTAGAGGCTTGTTCTGCGAGACCATAGGTGGGGGCACCAAGCTATACAAAGGAGATATTAATACCGAAGAATTGAGACAGACACTGGAACGTACATGGCTCGATAACTCGAATGGATACACACTCGCGTCTGCCACTCTGACGTTCGAGGTACCATAGACAAGCAATGACGGGCTAACAACACCACCTAGTTCAAGCGGAAGCATCGCACATGTTCCTGTGGGGTGATATTCGGTTCCTACGGCTCCCTGGATCCAAGTATCCCATTCGGCGTCCGTGCTCACAGAAGATCCGGGAGTGGTTTCACCTGTGAGGTACGTGGAGAGTGGAGAAGCCTGCGAGACGAGACGCGCCATTTTGAAGCCTTCACGCAGGATAGTGAGGTCGGCGTCATGTACCAGATAGTTAGGATTGATGAAAGGATAGTTGAAAACCGAGTCGGAAGTGATGTAGAGCTCGCCAACACTGGAAGAACAAATTAAATGAATTTCCGAGTTAGAACCAGATGATATCTCACCTCAGAGGATGCTGGATCGCGGCCTGAATCAGGACACTGGTACTCGTGATACTCAACAACAACTCGATCTGGCCACTGTTACTCGAATAGAACTGGTTGGTGATGGTGTCGTAGATTGCCTTGTAACCTGCGGCAACGGTGGAGTCGCCTAATGGGAGCAACGACGATGCGGACGAATCAACTTCTGCTTGAGCTGAAGATATCAGAGCAGAAGCGCTATCTGATCCGAGAAGAGTTGTCAAGTTGACGTAGGCGGTGGCAGAGTTGATGTAAGAGAGAAATTCTGCTGTGGCTACGCCGTCTGCGTGAAGGTCTCCAGCTGTCTCTGCAGTAGTGCTATAAATTAAGCTTCCACTCTAAAGGGAGACGCAATTATAAGGAGGCTAAATTTATGTATTGAATTGAAGGACTCACCAGATGGTCTTGTAATCGTTGTCCAACCCCAGGAAGGTCAAGCTGAACGTCCACACCTGCGGCCTGAAGATACTTTGACGGTCCGACTCCACTGAGCTGTAAGACTTGTGCACTTCCGATAGTGCCGGCAGCAAGTATGACCTCCTTGTTCGCGTTCACGGTCTGCTTCGCGGCTGTCGAAGAGGACGCCCATTGCACCCCGGTGGCAGTCAGATTACCGGATGTTCCCGAACCCCAAACGATATTCGTAACAGTCGCAGAAGGGAGAATGTCAAGATTAGATCTGGGAGGCAAGGGATCGATGTAACCAGAACGGGAGTATGAACGAGTCCAATTGGAAGGATTGATAGAAGAGGTTGTGATATAAGCACCGGAATTATCGCCTGACGCAGAATCGGGATTACTCGGAATGCCAAGTGTGGCGAGCGTAGGCGTCCAGTTTCCGACGATATTGAAGGTTTCTCCAGGATATGACCAATGAATGGGTCCACTGGATCCATGGGACGCGGCATTGTACTGGATTCCAGCCTCAGCTGCGATGTCAGAGGAAGGTGCACCAAAAGTTTCGCTCTTCTTCATAGCGGCGTTGTACGAGTCCCAGGCCCAAAACTCATCGGTATCGTTAGGATTGATAGCGTGGATGGCATTGATCTCAGGCTCGTTGGGTCGAACGAGATACATGCCGTTGATAGCAGAAGATCCACCAAGGACCTTGCCTCGCGGCCATGATACGTTTCGGTTAGAGCATCCTGTTTGTTCGGCGGTCTGGAATTCGCGTTTTAGAAACGATGATTGAGGAAATGGGGTCAACTCTCACCTGATACGCGTAATCATATTCGGAACCAACGAGAGAGGAATAGTAGGTGTCAGCCGGCGTATCTATACCGCGATGAGAAAAAGAAGCGTTTAAGTGTGCAGTGACTAACTGATTTGTGTAATGTTCGCATCGCCAGATTCTCCGGCTTCCAATACGAGCACGGTATGGTTCGAATCCTCGGACAACCTCGAAGCTAGAACCAACCCAGCCAGACCACCTCCTACGATGATGAAATCATACGAGCTTTGAATTGCAGAACTATCCGAAACTATATTCCTTGCTCGCAGATTGTGGACATCTCTTCTTCGGTGAGCCTCAAGAGGGTCGGTAATGGCGGATGCAAAGCATGTTGAGAAAAGGTATGTTGAAGAGAGTGTGAGGATAGTGGCCTTAGGGATGGACCACATATCGTAAGGGGTCGTAAAATTATTGTAGACCGAGTGAAGCACAAGCAGGAGTCGAGAGGGCAAAAGAGTTGGTGAAGGAATTTCGATCGCTGTTTATAAGGTACCATGCAGTGAGAGTCTGGACTTTGATCGACGGTACAATTTTGCCGCATTGATCAAAACGATTGAATGATGTCAGCCTGGCCACCCCCTCGACCATCCCGGACCCGTTTCTACCCGTTCATAGTTGACATGAAGCTTGGCCATGGTAACGGTCAAAAATTGAAGAAACCTGGGTGTATGTAGAGTACAGGATATATCCTGCACATGCAACAATTATGGACGAGTCTACCTAGATCTTCACCGGCACCTGCTGAGACCTGCTGCGCTGACCACCCCAGAAACAAGCTGCGAGTACAAAAATAAAACTCTGCGTGCGGTATGAGTATCCACCGAATATCAAACTACTTGTCATCGCTTTCAATACACAGACGAAACATCGCTATGCCCTGGTCAAACCACACGCACAAATAAAATAATGGTCCCACGGAAAATCCAAATGGCTTCCGAGCACTTTCAAGGTAGTTCCTCGAACAGGCCGTTCTCTGCTTGCTCGGGTTGCTTATTGAAGACTTGGTTCAACGCATATACCACGTTGCGAGACGTTGTAATGACATGAAGCTAATGTCGGAAAGTCCTGGGAATAGACGGCCTAAACCTCACACCGTTTGAGGGCAAATTACGATAGCAGGAAATGGAAACGAGTGTCATAGAATGTCACCTCCGAGGAACCAGCGAACGAAAATCGGCGCAGGAACTAGAAGGAGCTTGATACTTTGATACTGTAGACCTCATCGGAGGGAAGAAGGGATTGCGAGCTTGATTAATAGTTACATAGAATTTGACCATAATGACCAATTGATCGTCGGTCAACATCCTAGATGAAGAATATCAGGCTCTTCCGCACGCAGCAACGGAAAACATCTATGGAGTTGATCACGATCCTCCGCTCGCGCCACAACTTCAACTGAATCTAGCCATGGCATGGCACGAACAACGGGTATTAAGGCCCGGTCTAATTCAAGCAGGAAGGTTGAGTCCACAGAAATCAAAGTCGGATGAAAAGAGAAGATAATCTTTCGAAGAGAATGAAGAGTCTTGAGGGAGATGAATGACAGAGGCCAAGACACAGGCCGAAAAGAGGCTTCTGTATGATAATCAATCCCGAGGGTGAGAATATTGGGACAAGTCTCTGGGATGGTATCTAGAGCGTATAAATGGTTACTTTTAATGAAATAGAGTAGCAGTATCCCTCACCATGGAAAGAATCAACAGATAAATGAAGGATCTTCGGGAAAATGTCAAATCTAGAACCGTTGTCCATTGAAATTTCAGACAAGCTGCTCTTGACGACTTCGAACCTGACTCCAGATAGCTTCAACGTATGGATATTTTCGAGATCCATCAGTTCCAGAGACGCGGGAGCCAACCCCACGCGTCCCAATATGTTCTCTGCTTGCCTGATGTCCCAAGTACACCAAGCTTCTATGCTCAGTTCATGTATGTCCACTCTGGTGATAGAAATAGAGATAGGCTCCCGACTCGATGTCTTTTCAACATTCAACATTATTTTGAACAGAAAGGGAAACTGTTTCCCCGGGCGACATTTTCTGAGGATATTGACCAAATGAAGAGGAGCCACCTGATAATCAAGGAAGACCACCCTATAAAAGGCCAGAGTCCGGAGTCTAGATGAGTGACGTTTGATTAGAGCGGCTAAGGGGGAGACGCATGGACTTTCCGAGCCAGATGATCCGCTTGCCAACGAGAAACGAGCAACAGTGAGGTTGCGGAGGCGAGGGAAGACAAGATTGTGCATTTGCTTCAAGCCCTGCGATAGAATCGATTGGGAGAAGTACCAATCGATCGTCAAGTCTGTGACCTTGGTATATATATCTGGGATACCTAGAATCTTTGCGAATGCGTCCTTGATCATGAAATCATCGAATCCGTAATGTCGAGTAGGATGAATGGGTATTCGACCTAATAAACAGGCAGGAGGGACAGTTATGGTGGAAAACAGACGTCTGGAGCTAGCAACTCGCCAGCGGTGGCATACTAAAGAGCATGACTGGACATCTTTGTGGTTTTCCAGTAAATTTAGAATGATTTCAATGAGCTCTTGAGAAAGGATGTTCGCATCGGTTTCAAGAGTAGCGCTCATTCCAAGCTCCACCAGTTGAGTCGTGGATGATTGTTAAAGCCCAGAAACTCGCACAGGAAATTAAGGAGGCCCTCGTACTTAGTAGCACAGTTCGTTTCGCGAGTCGCCAACTCCACAATTCCGAGCAGACAAGGAGTGAAACGTAAACAATATTTACATAAGCGCGCGCGCGGGTGTTAGACGCCGTCATTCAAGATTAAAACCAACACGGCAATTTCAGATGTACAAACAAAAAAATCTTCCTCGTTTGAAACAAAGGTGATACAAAAGAGGATACTACTAAATAGAGCGAGAATATTATATCAAGAGCAAAACAGGAGTGATTTCAGCAAAGAAAATGACGAAGAACATCAAGAGAACTCAATGCAAGACTTATCTAATCCAAACGGCGTTTACTGTCCGATGGACCCTCGTTAGCATTGAGACGCGCGGCGGGATCGAAGTGGGGAATTAGGGTTGAATGCGCTAGATGACTGTTTGAATGCATTCTTTACTACCTCATATAGCTGCTTGTCTTTCGTCTTCAAGGTTTGATCCAGTTTATCCAAGTCGGTAAAATCAACACTAATGTGATGGTTAATGAAGGACGCGACCGCCCTGCCAGTCTGGGTGGGCCAGAAATCCTTGAAAGTACCCTTGCACTTCGCAAAATCTTTCTCGTAATCCGGGTAATCACGCTTGATATTCTGCCAACGTCGGCCTGCTTGCTGCTGTAACTTCCTTGTATTCTGTTGCTCATCTGTCATGTGCGAGTGATATGGAGTTCCTTTCGTCGGGTATTGCGGCGATGGGGAAACATCACCAGAAGCACGACGCTCTACATCGACGGGAGGATGGACAGCATGTTGTATGCCTATTAATAGAGCGGTCTCGTCAATCCCAGCCTAAACATGAGTAAGCGTATCAGTGACCGGGAAACACCAGAAAGTATAACACTAGACTAACCTTGTGCGGCATTCCCATGGCATGGTCGAACTTCTATTTTTGATTGCATTAGTTGAGTAGGGACCGAATTTGAGTGAAAACCCAACCTTCTGCTCCAACGAGACAGAAACAACTTCGGCTTGGTGATGGTGAACGTACTAAAAACAGAGTTTAGGTTGGGGAAGAGAATACGGATGAAACCTAGATAATGACACATACACCATGAAAATTGTGGGGATGGTGGTGGTGATGCTCAACACCAAGCCCTCCTTCGACATAGTTATCCTCAATCTTCACCTCGAATTCGTCGTCACCCTGGTGGTGGCTGTGAGGGTGATGTTCCTCAAACTCAAACTCAAACTCGTCTTCGCCGAGAAGTTCATGGTGACGATGACGCGGGCCACCAAATTGATCCTCATGATGGCGATGAGAATATTGCTACGATGTTTATGACAATCATGACGGATTAACGCTACAGAAAAGAGTGAGACTGACCCAGTGAGGTTCTCCGACATTGTCGAATCTGCGGTCATCGAGATCCCGCGCGTTGATAGGAACAGCAAGAGCAGAAGAAGCTGCTCCAGCAGCAATAAGAGCTGTGATTATAGAACAAGAAAAGACCATGATTTCGTTGATGTAACTGATTTGTCTAAAGACTGAAATTGTTGAGTGGGTGAAAAGCCGCGATATGTGGAAGGGAAGAAGAGGCCAGCTCTGTCAGACTAGAGAGAATATGTTGATGGTCTTATACCTTTCCGTGGTGTCCACTGATGCGGATCTACAATCATCCCTGCAAAGAGATCCGCCGGGATGCTCAAATACGCCCTGATGTGCCCCCGAATAGCACCGGAAAGTCTTGGGGGGTAGCCAGGGGTAGCCTCAAGGCTCAGATAGCAGCAGATAGCCTTAACGTGAAATTTTCCATTTAACCGGTGTTAGAACGTACCATACGATATCACACTCGAATGAAATTTGAGTTGCTAGGATTTAAGATGCGTCTAGTAACCGTCTGAATACTCCCATTGTTTTCTCGGGCTCATCCCAATGCATCTGATACATAGTATGTTATATCAGCGTAAGCCTTCCCTGTAAAAGATTCTCAAGAATCACTCACGAAATGGTTCACGCCATTTATAATCATAGATTGTATGAATTTCCCTTTCTCTCCCTCTCCCGCCTTCATATCATCGTCCTCAATCTCCCAAAAGGTCGGCCAGACGAATGAGTAAGATTTATCCCCGATGACTTCCCATACCGTCACCATATTCCTCAGCGCAGGATTAATTCGTAGCTTTTCATCATAACACGCCTTCAAGTAAGTCTTTCGGAGTTGATGTTGGAGAACTTTTGAAAAGTACAGATCGATGCTGGATTCTGGCGTCAAAATGACGTTCTCGTCGTGTTCCTCTGCAGTGAAAGTGTAGATTGAAGGCATTCGGGAGATGCCTGGAACGATGGTATTTAGCGCGGCAATACGGTCGCGATTGGCCAAGGTTTTTTGGCTGTAGTCGTAATAGCCTGTGATAAGATGGCTGAAGAGCGGTGCGCGAGCTGAGTAAGGGATGTTGGGATCGCGGAACGCAAGCCACGTTTCTGGAGGAATGGAAAGACCAAGACCCGTGAGCGCGGGCTCTGCATGTACCATGGTTATGTTAGAATAAGTAAACAATTTTACAGCAAAATCGTTGCTCACCTAACATGATATGAGCACGTAGATACTGTCCAACCCGATCTCGCATGTCGTTAGAGACCAACGAGGAATCTACGTTCGCGATCGCCGAAAGGGAAAATGTGGCCCCCAAAGACCAGCCAATGATAGCTAGTCCACCTTTCCGGGTCTTCCCATTACCATCCACCGTCTGACTGTTGTCTTGAATCGGAGGAATTCCAGAACGTTGAATAAAGCCATCGATGAACTGTAAAATCTCCACGCCTCGAAGCTCTAGGATTTTCGCCTTGGCCTCGTCGGTAGCAAAAGCTTGAGAGCCATCGTCTTCGGTGAAAAATAGTTTCTCATCCTGAGTGAACGGGGTGGAGCCAGAGAAACCTCGTCGGCTTGGCGCCACGACACGTATATTGTACTGTGTGTTCAGAGGTAAGAGACGTTTGAATATAGCTAGAGAAAAAGTGAGAAAAGACCCTGTTATTGATATCTATTGAAGAAATCACCCACCGTTGCTGAAAGAATTACCATGGATGAGGATAATAGTTTCGTAGCTCGATACAGAGGAGCTGGGAGGGCCACTATCTAAATATGACAAAACGACATTGGATGTAGGGCTCAGAAGGATCTGGTCGGTGAAGAACATGGTGAGAAAATGAACGAAGTTAGCATGTACATGTACATTGGACTCACAAACAAATCATTGGTCAACCAATCGGTGAATGATGATCCAAATCCTGCGACGCTGATGGTACGGCAGCTTCCAACGGGAGCTGAACGGGGACATTCAGGGATGATTCGATGATAACCGTTGTTGCGCTGAAGCCAGGCTGAAGCTTTAGGGTCTTGTTCAAGAGTCAAAAGCCGGAAATTCCGTTGATTATATATAGCCTCTGCTCAAGGTGACGGCATTTACTGCATCGCGTATTGTCGCGTTCCAGTGTCCCCAACTGGTCCCCAATCCGAAAAGCCTTCTCTCATCAATGACGACTCCTTCAACACCATTTCAGATATCTTGTCCACCCGGAAGGTGGTCGAAGTTTTAATTGGAATACCTACATAGATCATTGCGGGTCTTTTCAAGTTCTTCTAAGATTGCTACCTTGAAAGTTGAAGCATGTCAGAAGCAGTCTTCGTTCCAGTATGTATGTTATTTCCCTACTATCATCGAGCCCTGATTCTGACCTTGTTTGGCTAGCAGATATAGATAGATAGATACAGTGTTCCAGAACTCAACTACAAAGGTCTTCCCAAAGTTCTAACTTTCCTCCGCAGCTCACGATCAGAATTCTCCTGTGGACGCTCTCCAAAGGCCATGAGGTCTGGTCAGCGTTTATTTTAGTGATGTAAATCCGATAAGGTCGTTGCACTCGCAAAGTGGGCCCTCTTATAATTCATCCTTGCTTAGCCTTCAAGTTTGTTGTTGTTCTTAACCATCATCTCATTTCTAATTGCACCTCCCTTTTCGAACTTTTTTTTTTCTAATCGTTACCAGCAACGTCAACATGGCAGTCAGTTGGCGTGAACGAGTAGATACAGCGTCCGCTATCAAAGGCATCCTTGATAGCTATCCAAGCAACTCTATTTTACGCGAAATTCTGCAAAATTCAGATGATGCTGGAGCAACCAAACAGGTGTTCGATCTCCAAGCAGCATCAAGTCTGAGCATTGACTAGCTCTTATGATAGATATTTGTTCTAGATCATCGCGAACATGGAACCAAAAATGTCGTCGAAGATGTCCTCAAGCGTACTCAAGGTCCAGCTCTACTTGCAGTCAATGATAGTGTCTTTACCAAAAGTGACTGGGAAGCGGTCCGCACTATTCATGGTTCAAATAAGTCGGCAGACGAGACGTATGTGGACACTGTTTTGTTTGTGACTTCCAGTGCGTTTGACGTTACCCAACTACAGTAAAACAGGAAAATACGGATTAGGAATCCGAGCGTGCTATCATGTATGTTGTGAGATGATTTGGTGACCTTTTTGCTTCTAACCGTTCATTCCTAATGTCAGGTTACTGATAACATCCACATCCTCTCTGGAAACCAACTCGTTATCTTTGATCCTCATGAGGAGTTTCAAACTCACCCGGGTGGCCTTGCACTCTCATTGAACAAGGCAGACCCTTATCAGGACCAAATCTCAGCTTTCTCTGGTGCTATCCCAGATATCCCGCACAGTTTCTTGAAGGCCACTGTGGTCCGATTGCCGCTTCGTACGACTGTCGAAGCTCAAAGGAGTAAAATCAAGCCCTCGATTGTATCAACCTCCGATATCCAGGTGCTTTATCAAAGTTTTATTCAAAATGAACTCTCCGTCGCGCTCTTGTTCCTGAAGAACATCATGTCCATTGAGCTTCGAGAAATTACACGCGAAGGACTAGACACCCTCGTCGCCAAGGTTGAAATATCCAACACATATATTGCTTCCCTCAGGCAATTCATGCCCGGACACAACGACCATTCCGAGAGCTACAAGCTTGACATTTCAACTACTGTTGGCGGAAATACCCCATTCCTCCAGAACTGGCATGTCGTCCACGGTGTTGTCTCTGAAACTTCTGTTAAGGCAATGATGACAACTCGTCTCGGTTATGATGTCGGGGAACGTCTACGAAAAGACAAGCTGTCATCACACGTGGCGCTGGCACTTCCTTTGTCCCACAAAGTTCAAGGTCGACTTTTTACTCTCCTGCCTCTACCAATTTCGACAGGTTTCCCGATTCACGTTCACGGAATATTCGCTCTTACTCCTGACCGGCAGAGTCTTCGGAATTCTGAAGAGCTAGGGATTGGAACTGAATCTCGCGAAAGGTGAGTCTCTGGGGTATGTGGTGAACATACACTCACAAGGACATGCTTTACAGACTTCTTGTGACTTGGAACCGTGTCTTTTTCGAAGAATTGATCCCCAAAGCTTGGGCCTCCTTACTGATTTCTAAACTAGTTCAGAACAATGATGTAGAAAACATTTGGGATGCCTGGCCACCGAAACCAGAGGACATTCTCATCACGCCTGTGAAGTCTATGCTTGACTTTGTTACTAAGGAAGCTCTTGCAAGCAGAGACAAAATATTTCCGGCTTATATTTCCGGGAAACGCATTTTTATTAGATCCAGCGATCCGGCGTTGATAGCCTCAGTTTCCAATGTTGGCCAGAAAGTGAGAGAGGCAGTTTCCAGGACTGGGATTGCTGTCATTGTGCCTCCACTTTACATCTTCTCAGCGATACGATCATATGTTGGGTCTCAGGACCATATGTATGAATTCCACCTCTTTAACCCCCCAAATCTTCACAGATTCCTTCAAGTATGTTGCCTTTCAAGGTATATATTTTGATAAACTCATCCATTGAACATCAGGAACCAAATACTATACTGGGAACGGACTCGGATAAAGATCGAATTCTGGACTACCTTATTGCGACATCACCCGACTACATTATAGGCCTGCCTCTCATTCCAACCGTCCATGGAAACCGTATTTCTTTGTCACAACCCACAGGGCAGTCAAAACGTTACATTCTGGGTAGTGCTACTGAAGTGGAGCTGTTCCGTACATGCGAGACGAGTATGATTGATCTATCCTCATTGCCCGAAAACGCTCAGAGATGGCTTGAGCAATCGGACATTGGGACAAAATTGAATGTTGCCCGGTTGGGACCAGATAATTTAAAGGTGTATTTGATGAAGCTCCTCGGAATACACTCAGCCAAGGCTCGAATTATGCCTTCTTCCGTGCGACTTTCCCCCTCATGGTTTCGTTTATTTTGGGACTGGATCGATGGTCTACTTAATGCAATTGATTTTTTGGAAACTGCAGCATGCTTCCACCTACTCCTCCTGCTCGATGGTTCTCTCTGCCCAGTCTCGGAAAAGGCATTCATAGTGTCTGATGACCAGACAGAGCTTTTCAGAGTATTGAAGGTTGCAGGCATCCCTTTCCTGGATCCACATATTGCATCTACAATGGCACTTTCCTGTCATGGATTCACGATGTCTATTGACAATATTCGAGAACTGATAGGCTTCATCGATCCAAGTGACATCCAGGGCCACATAGATTGTCTCATCCTTCAAAGGCATCTCATTGGATTAATCCAACGCTCCACCCCTGTCTTGACTCCTGCTGAGCGAATGGTTTTTCGTTCACTGCCGATATTTCCAAGACGTCTTCCTCAAATTTCTGCACCTATCACAGAACTAGATTCCGTGACAGGTCAGCTGAAACTCGTCGCTGTCCCAGATGACTTTCCACTCCCAATTCTCCAGCATGTGACCTTCATCGACATGTCGAAAGCTTCCAATGTTCTTGGCCTGCTGATTGAGCCAGATGCTCCAATTCTTAACGAAGTTGCCATTATGGCACTCTCTATCCAGCATCTTTCGGAGCAGCCAGAAGCATTTCAAGATCTCCTCGTGGCGAAAATCATCCCCCGTTTACTTGAGCTTACGCAAGAAACCCGAGAAGGACTTCGCCATCAGCGGTTCGTCCCCGCCGTTGGTTCTTCAGGACGGGTGTCTCCAGCCGACATAATCGATCCAAATTCACTCCTCTCGGGGTTATACCAAGACGAGCAGGGCCGATTTCCAATGCCGCCGTACTCTGATCACATACCCTTGTCAATCATGCGGACAGCGGGCTTATATTCTACAAAACTCTCATCTGTGATGCTAGAAGAGCGTATCCAGTATATTTCATCGGGAGGATCAGATCCTTCCCGCATCGCAAAGGCGAAGATCCTGCTTGGGTTATTATCTGACAGCGGCCAGTGGAATCCTTCCTTCGTCAAGACTGTGGAGACTGATGATGAAACTGCCTGGATACCAAACACCGTAAATACGTTGGTTTCAAGACAGAGATGTAGGGACGTGAATTCAGGAGAGCACCACTTCCTCTTTGATTTTGTCCTTGACAGTGTAGCTTGCAGAGTTTCTAAGGATGTTCGAAGTGCTCTTGGCTGGGAATCAGAGCTCTGCTTCGACATTCTATACCAACAATTCCAAGCTACACTTGAACGCTCGAATGTGACTGACCGTTATGACCGATTAACACATCTCATCAAATATATTGCAAAACAACATCTAGATGGAACGTTTACAATGGGCAACATCTGTGCCTTACAAACTCTAGTTGAAGGTCGCCGCTGGATTCCTCTTTCCGATAACAGCCTAGGATTGACTCATCATGCACTGCTAACCTCCAATCTTAAAATTGGGAACATGTTCCAGTCCATTCGGTCAACCATACTTAGATCTGATAATCGCAGTTGCATCGACTTTTTGCGAGCCATGGGCTGCACCGAACGGTGAGCAAAAACTTTCGTGTATCACCCAAGTTCCAAATTGACCCTTATTGTACTTAGACCAATGATGAATGCACTCATCGAAGATATCCCTAATTCCGAAACTCTGGATGAACTCGTAGCAATCCTATCAGAGCTATCTTCACGCGAAGGCGAAATAGAACAATCTCTGCGTGAACGTATATTCGTTCCAGATCACCAAAACGCTCTGAGAAAGCTATCTGAAATCTACTTCAATGATATGAACTACACTATTCCAACTGATGACCTTTACCCTCTCCATCCAGCGATTTCGAAAACGATTGCATCAAATTTAGGTGTTCCCTTTTTATCCTCTTTGCAGCTCGACGAGCAGGATGACCTGGACGTGGATGATGAAGACATGTCCGAGTCATTGATCTTGCGCATCAAGAATGTGCTTGTTGCCTATGATAAGCGATATGCATTCAATGAATTTCTTGCCAATGCAGTGGATGCTGATGCTTCTCGCTTCAAGGTCCTCCTCGATGCCAAGCGTTTCAATGGTGATCCTATTGCTTTACCGAATTCCATGCTTTGCCCAGAGATGGCAGCCTGCCAAGAGGGACCGGCACTGGTTCTTCATAATGATGCAAAGTTCTCGGAAGCTGATTTCAAAGGCATCAAATGTATCGGAGAAGGTGGAAAGCAGGATCGAAATGGAACAATTGGCAAATTTGGTTTAGGTGCTCTGTCTTTCTATCACTTCTCCGAGGTAAGCTGATAAATATATTGTTCGAATCATGGAACCCTCTGACCCCACATTCGTTCTAGATCGCCTTTATCATATCCGGAGAGTTTATCCTCATTTTGGATCCCTCGGCGGCACATTTACCCAAAAAACAACGTCAAATGCGGCGCTCCATTCGTTCTAGATTGACGCAATTTCGAAAGCGGACGGTATAATTTCGCGTTCCGCCGGTGCGTTCTGCGTTCCGATGGATTTGCGTTCGAGTTCATTGCGTTCAAATAAGTGCGTTCGCGTTCAATGTACCTGCGTTCACGTTCAATGTAACTGCGTTCGGGTTAAATTTATAACATTTTGACTGAATCATTTCAGACATTGTGTACAATGAAACAACCTTAATTTACATTCATACCTTTCAGTGAATTTACTTCGAAAGATCTATATTAAATTTTTCTCAAGTTGAAACAACCCTGAAAATACCCGAGAAATTGATGGGTTATGAACGAAGTATAAGAGAGAACTCGAGAAATCTTCGGTACCCTTTCCCCATCCAATTCCCTGCAAGTTGAATATTGTAACACAATGAGTTGGTTTGTAAGTTGAATTTATAGTATCACAAATGGTCAGAAAAATGTCTAAGTTGAGATATTTTATTAGACCAAGCTCCGAAAATTCATTGCACAAACAATTTATTCTGGTTCTGATGATGAAGAATCAATGAAACCCAAAAAGACAGTGAGCATTATGGGGCCTACCACTGAAATGCACACTTTGCCAGTGTTTGATGAAAATGGTAAGTCTTGAATGCTATATCTGTTCCAAGTCTAGTTCCTAATTTAATGTACAGGAATTCAAATTGGATTCCAACAAGTTAATCGTCTCATATCTCAGACTCAACCCACCGGAAATTTAGTGAAATCCCAACCAAATATACATCCCTCCCAGCCTGCTTCTGATTCTCTCCACCCTAATTCCAAAAATTGGACCAGTATTCCTTTGATTGACCTTTCAAACCCTGCTGCACTTACAACCTTCATTCCTCTCGATCCCCAGCCACTCTCAGTTTGCGAACTTGATCAAGGTGTTATTGCAACCTTACTTGGTAATCTACAAGGTGGTGAATGGGATCCTTGGCCGAATGGTCGATTTCGATTGGATCTTACTCACACTGAGTATATGGCTACTAAGCGGCTGGCAGTTCAATGGGCTACTAAAAGTAACACTACTCGGAGCCGAAACTCCTCTGTTGGATCTTCAACTATTGCAGGTGGGAAGATATTGAACAAAAAATGCCTTGGTGTTTTGATATGCACAGTTGAGGGTTGTCAATTTATTGGACGGCCTCAGGTTGAGTCTGCTGGACTCCAGAAACAGCTTTCAGCTAGGTGTCACTGTGGTGGTCAATTGAAGCATGACCACTGTTCTTCACGGTCGTACCTTATCACCTGGGGTCAGCAGGATGGTGACATTTCGACAACACAGTACAGATACATCAATGGTACTGCTCATACCCATAGCCGGCTTCCAGGTGTTGTGCGCACTACAGCAGCAGAGGATCAGCGTTTCCGCACAGTATACGAAAATAGACCTAATGCGACCTCCACTCAGCTTATGGTTGGTGCCCCTGCTCCACAAGGCTTTGGACCTAGTGCTGCTGATCTTGGGCAGAAGTTCTCACAAAGGGCATACACTAGCTATCGGCTGAATCAAGAGAAGAAAAAGGATGGAAATGGCCCTACTAGTGCATTTGGAAACCTGCAGAATCTGCAGAAGTGGAAGGGCAAGCATTCGACAGTTCTTTGCAAAGATTATGTCAGCTCCGATATAGTCTGTATTTCTCTTCAAACTGAGTGGATGCAGCAGCAGACCTTACCTGATATGTCTGATGTTGGTGATCCACTTCATGGGTTGCTCTCTGATGCTGCTCACAAGTATTGGGAAGATCCAAATGGGCGCCTCATCGTTACCTCCATCTACTCCCCTCTCATCGAAAAATGGGTTCCCGTCCTCTTTACATATGGGAATGGTGCAACAATTGCTCATTACGAGTATCACTTCCTTATTCTCATTGAAGGCATTGCTGCAACTGCATTGCAAAAAAACATTCCTATTACTGATAGCCTTTTCGCAAGTGTGAGTGCAATATTCTTTTCAAATGACATAAGTTTTACTAAAGACATAAATACAATAGCTTGTTGACTTTAGTGATCCTCAGCGAATCGGTTTTGTTGGTGCATTTGTCACTTACTTTCAGGCTCAGGCCAGTGATACACGCTCAGAAAAGGATTTACAGCTTGCTGGTCAGGCTTTGATCAAAGGGTGCCTCTATCATTATCACAAAGCTGTTAACCGAATGAGCCGGATTGGTGATGCAGTTCCGCAAAATACCAAGTCTGAGTTTCAGAAACTTTGCCGTTCCCTTCCAGAAATCACAGATGTGAAACATTTTGATGACATAGTTTCCACTATTCAACAACACTGGCCTCGTGTATCCCGCTGGCTTAGCTGGTGGTTGATGTCTGAGCATGCTGGAATGCTCTTTCCCTGCAAGCTAACTATGGCTGCTGACCTGGCTGCCAAACTCCCAGCAACAACAAATGCGGAGGAAGCCATGCATGCAACTATCTACCGTGCTGTAGGGATTAATCACCCATTACTCAAGGGACTCGATGGACTTCTTGCAGTTGAAAAACTTTTCCGCATTGAATCACAAAATGCCTTATGTATGTATACATCTTTAACCAAATGATTAACTGATTCAATTTCAATATATACAGTACATGTCAAATCACATTACGGAAAATCAGGACGTGAACTTAGGAAGGAACTATATCAGCAGCATGGAACTACTCATCCTAGCCGTAAGCATCCACGGGGTGCTGCAAAGGAGCGTCGGCGAGGCCGCCGTGAAGGAAACCCACCTTTTTGGCAATTAAAAAAATCTTCTTCTTCACTCAAACGTCATCGACTTGTCCGAGCTAGCACCAAGCGCCCAATTTCACACTCTGGTTCTGATTCATCATCATCTGAGCATCTTCCACCATATCCCCACCACTCCCATGTCATTCCTTCCTCTGATGATTCAGACAATGAACCTGCCAAAACTGCGAATGAGTTGCATAAGGCTCAGCAGAAAATACAGTTGATGTCTCCAACCAAGTTGAATGCTCGCCCTTCTCAGCCAGACTTTGGACCTATCAAATCGACTACAACCTCTGAACTTCCTTCTGCTAAATGGGACAGAAATTCTTGTTGGTTGGATTCAAGTATGGAGGTCCTGTTTTGTGCTATGGCATTTCACAATACTTTCAAAGAGTTTGAAAATCTGGTTTTAACAGAAAAAACTAAAGCCACCCCTGCTCCAATCTACTACCTGTATCTGGCATTCAAATTCCGGCTAGACCAGGGTCTCAACAAATTTCTAGCTCCCTCTCATGGAGAAGCTTCAGAGATTACAGAGGTTCGGAACTCATTTCGGCAAACCTTGCATACTATAAAAGCTGTGAATGGAAAAGTTGGTGAATTCCAAATGGCATTTGTGAGTATCTGAATGGTCCAAATGAATAAACTGTTTCATAACTAAAATATAGGGTTGGCTGTCATATCTGGTTACTGGTCTTGGCAACAATCTTCCCCCCAATCCTGGATGCATCAGCTACTTCACCCCTCATGTTCTAGAGCTGTGGAAGTGTGTACATGGACTCTCTGGAATGGAGCATTGTCGAGTTCAAATGCAACGAAAAGGCCTTGGATGGTCACCCTTAGCTAGCCAGTGGGACCAACATCAGGGAAGTATTCAGAAGTGGTTTTCATCACTAACCCAAGTTCAACCACTCTCAGATGTATATTCTACCTCTGGTTGCTGGAGAAGAGTCTATGAGGATGGGGCACTGGTCAAAGTCTGCTCTGGACAGTCACAACAGTCACAGTACATCATTGACATACCAGTTATTCTGATCATACAGCCTGATGTGTCAGCAGGCAAGCATTGGGACTATCCACTCCGGCTGCTTCCTGGGTCATTGGCAGAAGCTCGTAAAGGTGTTGTTTATGATCTTGTTGGCCGTATCTTCCAAAGTCACAACCACTTTATGGCCCACACATCAGTTCCAACAACTTCTAGGGGGATGTCAGTGTTTGCCTATGATAGTCTAAAGCATCAAGGTTACTCCCAGCGACTTCATGGCAAAGCAAGCAACCTCATTGCAGGAATTTCTCCTCCATGTCCTTTGGGCTTTCAAACCCATGCAGCAGTCTACAAGCTTAAAGGTGGTCTAGCAGGCCAAAATATTTTCAGGACCCGGCAGAAATCAGCCATTAGAAACATCCTAAATATCTCCCTCGACTCTGACCCTCCAACCTTGCATTCTCCTAATTGGATTGAGTGCTCTGTTGATGACAGATCCCACTGGAAAACACGGGAATATCAGCTTAGCCAGCCAAATTTACCAAACTCTATCATGGAAAATGCTTCTTTACCTCCACCTGAAGATATTCTGCCTGAAGGTGCTGACTTTCAATATGGGGATCCAACAGAACTACCTTTCATTCCTTCTCCAACTTCTACTTCGATGGTTCTTGATCCTACTGTGAATCCCTGTACTCCAGAACCTCAAGCCCCTGCCCTTTTCATCCCGGATAGTCCCATTAGCTCTATTGCTTCAAGCTCACCACTCCCTTCCTCACCCCACTATATCCACTGCAGATGTGGAGTTGAGGCAAATGGATATCGAGAGTCCATTCAACAAGACTCTATCCAATGTAGCATATGCAGCAAGTATACCCATACTGCCTGTCTTACAATGCGATTCTATGACAAATCTGCTGAGGAGTTCCTCTGTCATGAGTGTGATGTACAGCAAGAATATGACAACTTCAGTCAATTCAGACATACACTGCCCTATTTGCGTAAACAAAAATTAAACACTGTCAAAAATCGACTTTTGTGAGTAGTTTCTAATATTGTATGAATTTTATCTGATGTAATGTTCTGTATAGCCCAGGGAAGGGTATACTAGTCCGATGTGGAAATGTCTACTATTATCCAGGACGCTTGATTCATTGGGATTCTGATCTGGAGATTGGGATTGTACAGTTGTGGCGGGGTATCAAAAGTAGTTTGGCTAATCAGATTTTGAAGAATATTCCACTAAGAAATATTGTGGATGGCTTGTGGCAGGATCAAGTAGGTCGTCGACAAATACAGGTAAGAGTTTATCTATGAATGTTAGCAATTTCTTCTCACTATTAAGCTTAGATTGGGCTATATACACGACCCCTTGAGGAGAAACTAAACCAACAGGAGGATGCTGATAATATGCTTCTGGATCCCTTTTCAGTCAAATGTACCAAGGAGGTGTTTGAGGCTCTTCATTCTCACCAAAAACTCCTAGGTGAATTGGCCATAGCACCTGAGGATTTTTCAGCAGAAACTGTCCCTTGCTTATCTTGGAAACCTGATCCAAAAATTCAAATCAACCCAACAGTTTATAATGGTGGTCTCCTTGACACAGATCTGGCAGCAATTCATAACTGGATATTTGTTAAACTTCCGCAACCTGCGGAAATGGAGCGCCTGGATATGCTTCACTATACCACTGCTCATGCTCGCACCCTGCTACTTGCTTATCGACACCGGGAAGAATTTCTCAATAGTGCCCCTGACAATTTGGCTGATGTGGACCAGTATATTGTTCATCAAGCATGGAACAGATTGGTTGCATGGACAGGTCTTTCTGTGGATGGAAAATCCAAAAGATCAAAAGGAGCTGATGTCAATTATGAGGCAGTTAGTTTATTGGATAAAATTATGTTTGATGAATCCAGTAGGGCAGGAGTTGCAGGTAATCATCAATGGGGCTTAGATGTTGGACCACATGAGATGGGTTGGAATCCACAGTTTACTGGCCCTAATGTAACTGTAGGAAAGAGGAGAGAGGGAAATGATGATGAAGAAGTACTGGTATGATTTTTCCTCATCATAACTACTAACATTGATAATGTGATAATTTACAGAAAGGGAAAGGATATAATCATGAAGCTGAAGAGGTGGAAAGAAAGAAAGCAAAGCTTACTGAACCATCACACAAACAGCAGAAGAGAAAAGCAAAAGACAGCAATATGGTCAAGGCAGTTAAGAAGAGGAAGAAGCAGTAGATATAAACTTCCATTAATTGCATGTATAGGACAGCACAATTCTCAAACCTGATACAATTGTAGCTAGAACCATATCTGCTGAGCTAGTGTATACCAACCTTTGCTTGTATTATGTTATGGTACAGTCAAACTCTTGGAGATAAGCACATCAAATCAACAATACAATATTATATATTGACCATAAGCTTGCTACGTAAATCCAGGATTAGGGACTTTCCATGTTTTTCCACCTCAGCATCTGTTTTCACTGCTACAGTATGTGATCTAGAAACTGGGAACACATCATGATGAAGTGTTTCAGAAAGAGTCCCTGCATTTGTTGCAATGGCAACCCATAGTTTTTCTTCTCTACATTCTCCCCTTGTCCAGTAAATGCAATGCACTAGTTCACCAAAATGATTCCCTTCTATGATTGCCAGGAGTGATTTGCAAGTACGAGCTGGGGGAACCATGGGCCTTTGAATAACTGCAAGTTCAAGTTGTTCAGTATGCCCTCCCTGCTTCTTGAGTGATACAATTCCATTATCAACATATACCCATTTAGCATAACCTCCATGCAAGGAATGAGTGGGATCAATGAAAACATGCAGTGATTTTTGGTTAAATGCAGGATGCAGTATCCAGTGTAGATCTTGAGGCTTGATTTCCTCTAGAGGCTGTTGATAGTTGTGAATATATCTGGGTAGTTTCCAAGACATGGATGTAAGAAATATTGACTCACCTGAACACCCCAAAAGGTATCAAGAGTAACATCTGAGGCAGTAGGAAATGGTGTGGTGAAGCGAGAAACAACTTCCGGCCCAGGCTGTGGAATATATGGTACATCAAGCTGTGGTGGGAAATAATCTGGCCGGAGATTGTAAGATGTTTGATATAGACCCAATGGTTGAACTTCAGCTAATGTCCTCCAATGTCTAGAGTACATAGCTATATCAAGAATAACACTTCAAATAGAGATATAGACTCACTCGAATTCCCGGATATCATCATAGTCCACTGTTACCAGAGAATTAGTGCCATTAGATGTGTGGGCTGAAAGTTCAACCACAATCTTCAAGCCACTGATACTTGAATTGCTTGGATTGACATGGTGGACATAACCATGATAAGCCTTGTATTCACCCTTGATTATGCGGATATGCATACCAATCCATGGTGGTGATGCTGTGTTCTATATAACCAGCTTAGTATTCATGAAATGATAAATAATCAATAAACTCACAGAAACAGAATATGACATTTTGAAGACCACTGTATGACAAAGTGACAGTGCAATGGTACAGCCCAGCAAGCTACTGTGTATAGAGATAACAGTCAGCTCTGGGGATCAATAACATACAACAAGACCACCTTGGAGTATGATTGCACTGGGGGGATTTGGTCAAAATTGAATGATACAGTCATTGATATTTAAGAATACAAGATATTCGAAACTAACTCAAAATAGCCGGAACGCATCCGGAACGCACCTGAACGCATGGAACGCAGGTGAACGCCAAGATCAAAAATGAACGCATATAAGGTGAACGCACCTGAACGCACCTGAACGCATATGGACGCAACATCAATTCATCAAATTTGCGTTCATACATTGATTGCGTTCCGAGTTCACATAAATATAGTTAAATTTCAATGTTTTGACTGAAATGTAACTGTTGTTCCACTAATCTATTACATATTGTACAGTCTATGCACACATTAAGTATAGTACAATCGAAGTAGTTAATAATTGAACATTGAAATCATATTATTGTACATAATATAATAAATATATGAACGCATATGAACGCATGAAACGCGAACGTGAACGCAGAACGCACCGACGGAACGCATAATTCTACCTACCGTTTCGAAAGTATGTATATCGCTCCTCTTAGCCGTAATTCTTTAGTCTGAGCTCACTAGGCTGTATGGTGGGCACTTGTTACCCTTTGACGGGTTATTTGGATTCTCTCTCAACATGGATTCATACCCAGGTGTCAGTTTTTGATTGTTCGCAGCGGTTACTTCAGCTCATCGTACTTGGACAGACCCTTATTCGACTTCCACTCAGAAAGCACAATGGAACCTCCTCCTCTTCAACCTGTCTGTCTAATATCCCAGTTTCACTGTCTGATTGTCGAAATCTGATAACCGGACCATATGAAGACCTTTCGCGAACCGCGCCCCTCTTTACTTCTCTCAAAGACATTGCCGCTCTAGAACGTAGAACAAACGGCGAAGAGCAAATTCTTTGGGAAATTGAGACCGCCAGAACAAGCAGCAATGCTTCTGATATTTGTGTGGAAGAATTACGCCTCTCTCACCAGTCCCATGAACCTAAATCCACACAAGTGACACAGCGCTGGCTTCTTGTCAAGGACACAGTTCCACTGACTAAGGTTCCCAGTGCATATTTGGGAGTCGTGCTACAACTCAAGGCCCTGAATGGTATCGACGTTTCTATCGCTTTCTGTCTGGATCGGTCCAAAGAATTGGAGGCCGGGTCCCATCTATTTTGTGGATTACAGCTCCCCGAAGTCCTCTCTGTTCCAGTCCATATCAATGCGACATTCGCCATATCTAGCGATCGTCGTAGCATTCGATTTGATCCTCCGGACAGCAATGGTAATCGAGTTGCCCAATCCGGTTACAATGCATGGCTGCTGTCGGACGTCATACCTCCGATTTATTTTCACGGTCTCCGGAGTCTCTTCTCGATCCTCAAAGGCGGAGAACGGTTCACAAATTGGTGGCCCAAGAGCGTCAAGGGGTTTATTTCAGACCAAGTTGTGAAAGCCTTCTACGCATCTCTACCTGCAACCGATGTCACTGTTTTTCCCACTGTGACTAATCAACTCATAGCTCCTCGAGATGCTATCATATCGAAAGACGAACCTGAATCCATTCGCAAGCTACTCTCTTGTCTCAAAGTACCAAATTATGTAGTATTAGGCAGTCGGACGAATCGCCTCCCTACACTTGAGCTTCGCATGCTCGACCCGGACTCTCTTTCTGGTATACTGAAGGAGTCCACCACCGAGGAAAAATTAAAAATCCTTTTCGATGCTGAACTCCCTTTGTACCGGAGGATGTTGACGACGGTGAAGGACCATACCAAACCTGAACTCATGAAGACTCTTATAATTTCCATGATCGATGCTACGTTGCAGTTCCTTCTCCAACGCAATTCTTCTGATGGTCATACTCTTCTACTCCTGGTAACAAGGGATTTGGAGCTACGCCACTTCAATGACTCCAGTGCCCCGACATATTGCTTCTCTGGGAATGTTCCTGATGCACTTTTCCCCCAATCCCGATTTCTGTCGAACGAGATCTCCCCTAAAACGCAGATTCTGCTCATGAAATCTTCCCTATATCGTGTAGAGGACTTCGATAAAAAAGCAGTTGTATCGTTTGTGGAACACTCTGTTGGCCAACCACGGAACGACGCCTATCATTCAGTCGAACGTAGCGAATGGATAACTCTCTTCTGGAATTTCTTTCAATCGAATAGTCGTCCTCGCGACTTGAAGCTTCAAGATTTCGCTAGTTATCCTCTACTTGCAACCTTTCAGGAACAAAAATTTGTCTCGCTTCAGAAGTGTCGTAGTGGAGGTGTGCTTCCCGACCCCGAAGATGCAGACCTGCGGGATATCATGTACACCCTCAATATCACTGTTCTTCAAACTCATCCTGTACTTCCGAAGGATGAAGCCCGTTTGATATTCTCCTTCTCAAATCTTCTTGACTGTTTGCAAACAAGGGGGGGCGATCCTTTCCGAACATTATCTGCAGATCAGTCCGTTTGGTTTGCAACTTGGATAGTCAGAAAAATGACGTATGGCATTCGCGAGTTGAGTGCACCCCATTTGACCTTTCTTTCAACACTCCGATTGTGGAATGCGACACGGAATGGGATTATTCAGCGCCTAAGTGCTGATGAGCTGTATCAGCTTCCATCCGAGATCGAACTTTCTAGAATCAGTCGCTTTCTGAAGCCCGACCAAGCAATAGCCGAATACGCAATAGAGCTGCGGAATTTGTGGTCAGCTCGACGTGACCACCGCGGTCAGAAAACATCGAACGACTTATATGAGGAGCTTTACCAAAAACTCTTCTTGCCTTTTTCTATATCTGAAGACGATATTGACGATTACAAGTACCTCTTGAAAAAACTCTTGTGGAATAGGCCCTCGAGCCCGCAGAGTAGGCTCTCGCGCTTGCAGGTTCCCGATGGCCGACTTCGTTTGCGTGCCCCTGGGGAGCTTTTTGATAGTAACTGCAACATATTCAAGGCTGCGTTTCATTACAGCCAAGAAGAAATGTTCATCCATCCTAGGTTCCGAGATTTAGAAAGATCTATCGGTATCACGGCCAACGTAACCCCCGACGTTTTCCAGCAGTGTGCCCGGGCGATTCACAACGATCAGTCATCCAACAGATATGATGAAATTATAAGTCGTGCTACCACTATCTACGCCTATTATAATCAAGGCCCCCAGAATCTCCTGCAGAACCCCACCCGGCCTGACGCCCTAATTGACGCTATGATTTTGCCATGATTGACGCTATTTCGGACCAGGATCGTCACGTGAAATCGAAAATTTTCCAAAATTTTCTTCAAAATTCAAATGTTGGTGTTCTTTTCCATTTTTTTCCGGTGCTTTAAAATTTTTTTGGTTTGGTGCTGGTGCGCCGACTCCTGCCGACTCAAATGACGCTATAAACGGACAAGGACTAAGGATTTTGACTGAAAATGACGCTATTTTAGGACCAGGAAATCGTCAAAATCGGGCCCAAAATGACGCTATTTCGGGTGAGGTTCTGCAGGAGATTCTGGGGGCCTTATAATCACCAGCTACCAAGTCAAATCATGGCAAACAAAAGATCCTGGGAAATCTTAGATGATCTTCGATTCATCCCACGGAGCGATGAGGCTTTGGAGGAGATATCCTTCGATACTACTCCGTACCTTGATGCCCTTGATCATTCGGTGCTTTCCCCTCGTGAACTTCTTCGTCGTGAATACCAATCTGTAGCTTGGACTCAGCGCACTAGGTTTCTTATTGAACCATCGCAGAACCTAATCGCTGTATATCCAGATATTGGTGTCCCTACAGCACAAGATGTGGTATGCCCGGATTCAACTCGAATTACTATTATTTCTGATAATTGTCTGCGGATAGGTTGCCCACCTTGTGATCCTCGCGACTCGGATCTCTCAGGATCATCCTCACGATCGAGGGCTCATAAGAGATCTCAAAGCAACCTATACCTGGCTTCAAGACCATCAATATGCCGCTGGAGAAGAGTTGAGAAAGCACCAACATGAACGGATTTTCTTAAACGTCGACGATATTGACTCATACTTCGAAAACTGGCAATGGCGTTCCTCTCAGGAGCTCATCCTCAATCTATCGTATGATTCCTCGAAACGTTTTCGAGTTAGATCCTTCTTGTCTGAATTCAGACAACTGTTGGGCGTAGCCGGAGTTCGCCGCCGCGTAGATGTCAATTTTGTAGACGAGACGCAATTTGGAGATCCCAATTTCGAAAGGCTGCGAGCAGGGGGTAAGCTCCTGGACATTGAATTACGTCCTGAATATACTACGGAAAACGAAAAGTCGAATCCTCTCCGGCTCAAGGCACATGCTGCTTTCCTTGCAGCTCATGTTCCGCACATTGAAACCGCACTAAATGGAGTTTGGAAAGAGGCCACATCAGGCGTGCTATCATTTCCGGGTACGTATTTCGCTGCTTGTGCTTTCCTCGGTAAGTGTGATGCTTGGAACCTCGAGACAATAACTCTAATGCGTTTGAACACAGATCTTGTTTATACGGGAGATTTAAAAGATGAGCGTTCACCTGAAGACGATGATGGGATGGAGCTACTGATGGATCTATTGGAAATGTTGCCAATCGCTCATGAGTGGGGTCTCCCTGCGTTGAAGACGAAGTTGGGATGGCTTATAACATCCAAGTATCTTTTCATCCAGCCCGAGACGCTTAAAATGAGTGAGTCTTCGCACAATTTTCATACCGTTCCGTTGACAATGAGTGTTCAGTTCGAGATGAAGCTCAAACATACGAGGCACTAGGACTGGTGAAGGCTTGCGATGACTTCGCTGAGAAGAATGCGGGAATTCTGCCCGACCTAAAGGAGTGATCTCTTAAATGCTCGCACATATTGCTTTACGCTTTGTAGGTACATACATATTAGATAATGTTTCGCGGTCATAATTATTAATAAGCTGTGGGCGCTTAAATCCATGAGACTCTGGAATCTGGATAATCATTACCGCAGTTGCGACGACTCCCAAGACAACTGCGTTGCTAACATGAGTCTCCGACTGGGATCCTTATTGCTGTCCGAACTGCAGCTAGTTGAAGCCTCAGCTGCCTGATGAACGTCTGGAAAGCTGTTGCTAGGCATTGCAAAGATATCAAATCTCCTCCCGAACTACGATGCCTCTGCTGTACACATCTGTACACATCAAACCATCTCATAGGATGGTCGAGATCTCACGATCCTCCTTCCGCATATATAAGTCAAATGACACTTGCTTTTCCTGGACCATGGCCTCTAGTCATATATCAATAGCGGATGGATCAGAACGAAGACTTCTTCGGGGGCCGTTCTTCGGTATAGCATACAAAGAATTCCTTGCTCTTCACGTTGATTCATCTCTTGATTTCCAGGGATGCTTTTGTCAACCATGTATGCCTTGCCTATCTTTCGAGCAATTTTTGCTGAAACTTCAACGTAGACTCCTTGGAACTGTAGGCGCCCAAATGTGGTTCTACCTGCATCAAAATCAGGATGGTCGACTACTTAGGGTGACGGTGGGTTGCGTTCCTGCCGTCTCAATACTCATCTTCCATGATTCTAACGGGAACTTCAGGTCGCGGTTCTCCTGTAAGAGGCTGCGGAAAAGATATCTACTACGACTTACGGAGGCAGCGTAGCGTCTCCGTTCTTGCTTCGAATTGTCTCGACATTGCTACAACGTTCAATTATACGGTCAGCATCTTGCCCCGCTCACCGACTGAACAGATCTGACCGTCATACATCCAGGTTGCTCATTTTGGTGACACAAGCGCAATGGATTATCTTCCAGGGTAGATGAAACTGCTTTAAATTCTGCCTCGTTTAAGATCTGTACAGATATTTTGTTGCCGAACTAGTTCTCAGTGGTGTATCAGTTTTCGTGTAACCCTTTTCTCATTGCAGCAGCGAACTTTTGGTCTTATCATATTGATACAGGGTGGACATATTTTTCGCATCGAGGATTCGACGTCGTGAACACCTTTTCTACTGTTCACATTCTCTTGATCTCTTATCTTTTTCAGTAAACCAGCGCTACCGCTTCATATCGTGTATCGTTGTATATCTCAAGTCCTTATAGTAATTATCTAGAACTCACTAGTGAAACATAGGTGATAATGGCTATTGCTGCTTTGGGTAAGCTTGTGTTCAAATGTGGTATCTCGCTGTTAATTAATGTGTTTCTGCAGCGTGTGGTTGTGGTCAGTACATCATGATCATGATCCTTTTTCACCTACTGAAAACTCATTGTAATTGGGATGAACTAGTCACCACCGGATTTTTATTCAATGCACCGACAAGATTAAACCTAGATTCTCCATGGGTCAAGGTGACTAGAACTCCAATATCCCCTGTCCGTGCTTTGTTTGATATGGTCAAGTCCCCAATCTTCGCTCAAAACATCCTTCGCGCCTGTACGGCCCTCATTAGCTCGGGTGCAATCTGTTGGGGTTACCGATCCAGTCAGGCAATGACGAGAAGGTGGCGTCAAGTTCAACCTACCTCCCTATGTTTTCTCAGTAGCCTTGGCCTATCTGTAGAACCGAGTCTGTCCTTCAACAAATACTGCAATTCGCGGTGACTAGAGGCGTTCTACTAGTCGCAGCCCAGATTGTAGCAGCAATCATGTTTGAGGTCGAGCCAGAGACGCTAAGATGGTTTGTACACCTCGGACTGCTTCTCCGGTACTTGGAAATCATGGGTTGATTAGGATGATATTTCATATGATGTTGGACAAGATCTATGTTATTACCATGAGTGAACCTCTATCTTCATTTGTACCGCCTCATTTTCACTCCCATTGCAGTGACAATGTACGCCACTTTTAAGCCATACCGATATCGTAACCGTGACTGACGTTTAATCGGGTCGCATTCAGGTTGAACTCCCGAGCGAGTTTCCGCGAGACGTTGGCCCTTCCGGTGACTGAGTCCGACTTTTTACGCCGCTCGTCCTCCAACAAGCGGATGCGTAACGTAGCAATGGCTCCATTGCAAAGTCCCCTCGACGTGATTCACCATCCAAATCACGCGCAAGCCCAACCCAGTACTATTCAAGTTCGTAGAGTCTCATGACATCGATTTTATCGTACTGAGCTCTTCAGTTTCTTTCGCAGTCTGCCCCGGAGTTGGAGATTGATATTGATTTGGACAGTTTTCAGTCCGGAAAACGTACGCCCTTCTCTCTCTCCTTATCTTCTGGCCAGTATCGTTTGTTTACTGCTTCACTAGTATCAGGAATATTGGTGTCGCGCGAGATGATCACTGCGATTGATTATGGTAGCGTAAGTATACTGTTCTCTCAGCGCGTACATACTTACTCACCGACCTCAGCCACTACCCAAGTCACCAACTGTTTAGAGGATACAGGCACACCATCTGAAGTACAGCATATTGTATATATTGTCCACTATCCGAAGAATATTTCTACTTTCAGTGTCTGGGATGCCAAAAAGGATGATTGGAATGTAGTTTGCTCAAGTTCTTCAGATTATCTCCGGGAGACTGACAATCGTGTTTCCGGTAATGACGACGCATGTTCGAGCTCACGTTGAACCTTCTTCCGCATCCCAGATATGGACATGAAAAAGCTAAAGATCCTTGTTCAATATTTTGGACATCTAGACAAGTAAACTGAAGGACGTACGGGTAATACCAGTATGAGTATTCGTATGAATGCGAAGACTACTAGGACGACTGAAGCGTTTGAAGCACTCGGGGCAAACATGCTTCTTTGTCTGAACGTCGTAGTCATTTTCTACATCCAATCCGAGTCCACCATCAGATGATCCTGCACGATTTGAAGTCGAGACCGGGAACAGACTGTCGGGTGAAACCTCGCCATCACTGTCGTGCTGATGGGTGTGTTTATGACGGGATTTCTCCATTTGTTTTGCCTGATTCAAGAGCTCTCAACGAGTACATAGAGATCATCTTTATCACAACTGACCAAAATCTCCAATCGGCGCCTGGGTGGTAAAGTTATTAAGTGAACTAACCAAGACGGTGTCAGACAAAAGGGCTGCGATGGTATGAGGGCGTACACGTACTCGGAAACATCTCATCAATACTGGGAAGCGACATTGAGGAGAGATGCCAGAGAAGAGGGGATGGATTGGATGAGGATATTCAAATGAGTACTTAGTATCTAAAGCAGGGTCAGGACGTCACGAGCCAATGTGATTTTCTATGAGCAGTGTCAAATAATCAGCGCTTATATATCTTGTGATGGGTTGTGTTCTTGTCATGTATATCGCAGATATTCTATATGGGTGTTTCGTATCTGCTTTTGAGAAGCGAATGTGTTAGATCCCTTAGGACTGCAGGAACATCGTGGGTGTTAGTGTTCCTTTTGCATTGGGATCAGCGCTCTGTTATTCGAGGCAACGTTAAACGGGTATCAAAAGAGATGCGGTGGCAGCGGGGTCGGGAAGGAGGAATTAAGGTAGACCGTATATAGGATCGTACCCATGTGAAACACACTTACTCTCCCCAGGTTGACGGTATTGATAGATCAATCAGATGCTTGAAAATCCTCAAAGGCGAATCTTTTCTTCCAACATATGCAGACTCCCCCTTCTGAAGCTAAACAGGTGGGAGATAAGACGACAAACTGAAACTGAGTAACATATCTCATTCGCGCTTGCCAGTGGGTAACGTTATGATTGCTGAAGGGTAAATGGGATGAACTCACTGTTGGGGGTTTCCTGTTAAGAACAGTGAGTGGTTTCCCGATTATTCTTGCTCTTCCAGGAAAATAAACCAAAATAGGAGAGTAGGCCACAGAGATTCCATTTCGAGAGATTATGATGCCGGCCGAGGCCTGCCGCCGGCTCTTGCAGACGCAGGTACGATCACATGCCCGTCGCGTTCTTCGCAACACCGCGGCGATGCGTATTACTATCTCCATAGACTATTCGATCCATAACATGGGCTACTATAGTCCATGTTCGTGTTTCGTAGATCACACAGTAGCTGTACATAAACGACGAAAGTGCTGTCGTAATTCAATATTGTGAAGTATATACAATGCGTGTCCGTTCGTAAGTAGTACCCGCTAATGTGTATCGTATGTGTTGATATCGTATGTGGTGTCCCGTGTGTTGTCCCGTTCGTTAGCCAATTTAAAATCGTTGAAAAGAAGAAATACAAATGCTTGAGAAAGCCAGAAAGCCCCAAAGTTTACAGAGAAAGAAAAGGAAAGTGACTGAAAGCAGTGAGCACAACGCAGCGAAGGTTTTTTTGACATTGTCCATAACCGAAAGGATCAGAAGGCTGAAGTCGACGCAAGTTCAGGATCGTCCAAAAACTAGATTCCCAACGCTGGAACCCGAGTCCTTGTCGACTTCCACACCGACAAGACGGCATTTCTCCCCCAACCAATCCACCCTTCGGATCCCTCCGTCCCATCCACTACCCAGAGAACGACATCTTCGGTCGTACGCCCGCGAAATCTTGCGTTGAGCATGACTTCCACGACCAAGCGCGTCCCACTCTTCCGGCGTGGCCGCGTGCGAGAGCGTGTTGTGCACCGCATGGAGGACGTCAGCACAAGACACGGAAGTGGAGGACGGATGGTGAGAATTAGTAGGTGACGATCCACCCAAGTAAAATTTGGGAACAGTCTTTTTCTGAGAAGAGCACCCAGCATCCACTACTATAGGCCAAGGAAACTTGCTGCTTCGAAGAACGAGCCTGGACATGGTAGGAGGATCTGTAGCTGGCTGGTTGAGCGTATGTGTAGGTATAGCACTTCGAGTACTCCGGTCGACGATTGTCTGAGGAGACGGTGGGCGAGAGACGTCATAACAAATGGGTGCACGACTAAACTGGGAGGCGGCGAGCAGAGGGTGCATGTGAAGCGTAATTCGACGTTTGGGGTTTACGAAGGAAACATGAGCATGAGAACCTATAATAAGAGATGATTAGGTCAAGGCGTCTCATTTAATGCCGCTTGCCACTTACGAGATGGTGACTCTCCAGCATGCCATGTATTTGTCTGTTTCAATGCAGGCCGTGCAGGAACGCTCCCGGAGCTCGATGTCCGTGGAGCCATCGGTGGTCGACTGCCCGGATTACTGGAGGAATAGCTATAGCCATGGCCAGAGACAGAAGATGCTGGATAAAGCGAAGAATTGGAATTCGTGCGCGAGTTGCTCGAGAGATCAGGAGTATAAATTGGGTAAGGAACGACTATAGAGTCAATACGACGATAAGCGAAAAATGCCATGGTAGGAAGAGATAATTAAACACTCACACGTATCACCAGATTGATAACTGACAGATCCAGAGCGCAGCTCGAGCGGACGCATAGGCCGTGTCTTCGAAGAGATTGGCGTCGAGTCATAAGTGTTGTAACGCAAAGGCGACGGTCTTTGGGTTCGCGAAGGACTTGGCATTCGTGCTGATGAAGTTGAAGTAGTATAAGAAGTAGCGTACACAACAGTGGGTTTCGAAGTAGAAGAGGTTAAAGACCGGGAATGACTGTGGCTTTTTGTTTGCGAGCCTTCAGAATGCCCCTTTGATGAGGACCGTGAGCGTGAAGACGAGTTGTTGTGACCACCGAACAAATTCCGGAGATAGGACGCCATGCTTGTAGTAGACAAAGGCGGCCAAGGACGAAAATTATGGGATGGTATAAGTCAGGGATGGTTGAGACTTATATACCGAGATGTCAATAGAGTTTGTCAGGTCCCAAATTTAGAATATCACTGGTCTACGCAAATCGAGAATGGTTCATTTCGGGTGAGAACTTTCAGATAATGTAGTAAAAAAGCGCACTAGGACAGGATGTCGCGCTCCACAATCGGTTAAAGCGCTCAGGAATTGTCTGGGTACTTTGCTTACAGCCGATTACCGATAAATGAGTTGAATGGGTGACTAGCAGGTGATGCACCTGAAGGCAAGAACTTCGTTAGCGAAGCTGTTGTCGAATCAGATCAGAATTACTGACCGAAGTTACTGGATTCCCTTTAGCTTTTAAAGCTCTCTTTAAGTCTCCCTTGGTGGTCAAAGGGCTCCGTCGAGCCCGGCTGCATTGCGCATTTCATTTCGGGGACTTGCAAAGAAGTTTTCAATCTTCAAAGGCGCATCCTTAGATGCCCAGACTTGTCGGATCGTACCACTAAGAGTGCGCCGAGTATGGTTAGGTAATGTCGCAAATATTCGGTTGCAGCCGGGTCGTAACGCTGTACGAACCGATGCATGCCTCGAGGGGGTACAACAACACGTTGAAAACTCGTGTGTTGGCTGAACCTGTTGTTTTTGACATAAAATATTCAGTCAAAGCAGCTGAAAGGGTATACACTGGGATATATATGTCGACAGCCTGCCAAATTTGTATAATGTCGGAAAACAAAGGCGCATATCGACATTTGCTAGAGCAGAATCAGAACTGTTGTTAGAAAGACACCTGCGAAAATAGAAGACTGAAGTTGATGTTGGAGAATATCAACCACGTTTGTCTGACTCATCCACGCGCTCTGATGAATTTTCACAGCCACTCGACTGATGTGCACCCTGGAACTGAATTGTTTTTACTGTATGTCCCACTCATAGTAGGAGGAATTCAACTGCCTAAAACAGACGAGAAGCTCAGCCAAGAAAAGAAAACCGTCTTCAGATGTCCTCTTAGAATTTTTTTTAGCCAGATCCAAGTTATTCAGAAGTCCAACGCGTCGGAAATGAGCTGCTACCGCGCGTTGCTTTGTACATGCATATGTAAGTACACAGTAGGACTGGCAGTACTAGCTCACGACGTTCCCAATCAGGCTCGAAGTCAACGCGAACAGGAGGGTCGCGGACTTACGGCCCAACCTCCGCATGAATTGATATACAATTAGTACAATTGATCCATATTCCTGAAGAAATTCTTCACCACATATTGTAGAACACTCGAAGAAAGTCAGCCCTGTAAGGGGACAAATAATACAAACTGCATTACATGTAATGTAGTATGATACATATATGAATTGGTGACTGGTGAGGCCCATGAAAAGCGTGTTATGTATCACAGGGTCGACCACCTAAATAAGTAATCGACGGAGGTCGACGGAGGTAGCTATGTGTTATGATCATGGTCCTCTCGGGATTCGTGAGGGGTGTAAATGCATACGAATGAATCATAAAATATTCCCTCGAATACATAGTGGAAAGCGGGAAGATTAGTTCACCCGAATTGACATTTATGACGTCGGGGGTGCGTACCACCATAAAGTGGTCACCCCAACGGGAAAGGTATATGTAGCCTAGGGGAGAATGTTTGAGCATCGGAACTAGGAGCATGTGCGCAGCACAACGTTTAATCTTTTGCTGAATTTATTTAGCTTACCTGCATGCCTCTGAACGAGATAGAGGCAGTAACTGGAGTGGGGCTCCAACTTCCCGCGGGACTGGTATCATACCCTGTGTAGTAGAAGATCTCGTTAATTTAGTTGACAACAGATTTTGAAGTGCTCACAATTTAATACGACGATAGAATATCTTGACCAATCACTAGGATTTTTTCGTCGAGTGATATATGCTCCAGCTCGGAGAGTCCATCCAAGTGATCCAGTCACAGAAACGTGAATCCGTGTTCCAAAAGGTCCCCCAGAGTCCTTAGGAATGACGGCTTTCGACGCTTGAGCCATGGAATAAAAATCCTGGTTGAAAGAATAAGAGCCGTCACTATTTACAGTAACCAGACCTCTGCATCCTCCTTTGTTACAACTGACGGCGCCTGGAAGCATCGGGTTTCCATTACCATCGAGAGCGATATTCCACATGAGGCCCTGGAAACGGTTTAGTAAAAATCACAAGGCCGTAGAATCCGAAGTGCTTCACAGATTTAGCATTGTGTTCTAATGCGCCGATCCATCTACTTCTCGGTCTAAATCAATCGAGAAGAGAAATTCGACAATGAGTCTCACAGATTATCCATGTACCACTGCAAACACAACGTCGATTTCAATGGGTTTCAGCATCAGCAATAGACTAACCTTGATGTCACCCCACCAATCTGAGCCCAATGTTCCAGTACATTCAGTCAAGTAAACGTCCTGCAATGCTTGAGGTTGCTTAACCTTATTGCCACAGAAGAACGCATACCTTGGAAGGTTCAGCGTTGTGAAAGACATCTTGATTGTCTACATTTCCTTCGTAGCAATGGAATCTGTCGATGACAAAGGGGCGTTAGATGAGATTCACACACCACGGGAATACCGTTAATAGAAAAACACCCACGCTACCCCAGCGAAGGCATCAGGCGCATCGTGGATCTGTACCAACAGCGAGTAAGTGCATCGGAGCCGTCACGTCGAAGTAAGTATACTCCAAGGGGCACAGACCAGAGTTACTGGATACGCTCCAGCATCATCCCAATTATGCTGAAAGTTCATCTCGGTTAGTAAAATAGTCTGAATCAAAAGAATGAAAGCAGAAGAGCGCGGGGTCTACCTCGTAGCCGATGATCTTTACATTCGATAAACCATTGTCATTAAGCAGTGATCTTAATGCGGACCCGATTTGCGCTTCCACATCTGGTGCAATTGTGCAGGTGGGATAAGTGGGATTCGAGTTTTGAGGTTCATTCTGTAGCACCCCCCGCCCCAAGTGAACGTCAGCAACGAAAACGTGAACGATGAAGGGTTCATGCATGCCTGAATCGAAACAGCATAGATAGGAAATCCCATCGCTTGAAACCCTTTGACTGCTTTGAGGAGATAGGTCGGATCTGCAATGAATTCTTTAGGTCAAATTTGTTGAGCGGACTCGATACACTCCGTACAAAATGAGACCATATCAGGTTTTATTGAACCACCATTCATTGTTCCACTATCTTTCATCCACGCGGGCTGTGATGCAAGATTTTGGTCAAACCGAGAAGAAGAGTCATGAGCATAGTAATCAATTACCGGGGACCAAGGAAGGACATGAACCTTAAAAAAAGTATGTCAAGACCTTGCCGTCCTAAGTTTAGAGGACAGAAGAAGATTATAACAACCTTTAATAGATCATTGATCGTTTGTATGTCCCTCAAAACCTCGAAAAGATACGCTGGAGCGCGATTGATATTAAAACTGTGGAAAGACGTATCGCCATTCGAGTCATCCAAACTGTAGACTACGGCACACGTTTGAATAGAAAGATAAGAACAGGTTGAACCACGGACGAATTACAAGCCCGTACCGGAGGCGGAAAAGTCTGAAGCACCAATGGGAACGCGAACGTAGCTTAATCCGGCAGCATTCACACCATCTGTTGGATTGAACATGTAATTCAAAAGGTTCCAGTAGTTGCCCGAGTTCGCAGTCTACGTTGTCGAGATTAGAAAAAACGATCGCACAGGAACATGAAACGTACCTTGATATTCTTCAATATCAGAGCCGCGGAGTCCGCTGAAGAGATTGATAAATAGTTTTTTGTTCATACGTCGTGAAGGATAAACAAACGTTGCTCACTTAGAGATCCTCCGAAACCAATGATATCCTGATATTCCACTGCATCATCTACTACGATATTTACGCTCGTCGGAATTGAGTTCGTGCTTGGATTGAAGTTTATCGCTGTGGACGTGGTTCGCGGGAAAGACGTAAATAGGGACGATCGATCCCAGGTAGTCTGCCACTGTGCAACCAGGTCCATCAGTAGAAAGACCTTGTTATATTTGGAAATGAGCTCACAACATCGTATATCTGTTGAGTCTGGACCCGTCGAGGTATGAACGCACACAGGATAAGGAAATAGAGCCTGTGCGTTGGCGACATGGCATTCAAAGACCCCAAGAAAAGGCTGCGATACAACCACTAACGAAGACGAAAGCCTCAACTATATCGCATTCCCTCTCCTCTCTTAAGTATTTTCTCTTCGTTTGCCCCAAGTCGGATGTATCCTTTAGACCGGGGAATTGTGCCGAATTTCCTCGCGTGCCTTTCCGACCAGGACATTTCGTTTTCGAGTATATTGGTCCAGGAAAAGACTAGGAACTGCTCTGAAAGGGAATTGAAAATTGAGCATTCGACAGACATCGGAATACGAACCCGACACTTACCGCAAAGCAAAGCAGGTGTTACATAGAAAGCACGACAAAAATCCGTTCTTGGGCAGGTCGTTTGGCGTAGATACTCCATAGTTATCCCATGACTACACGGAAAAGGGACGAAGATAGCGGATGGTTTCTAGGAGGCCAGCTAGTAGTCGGTTTCGAAGGGTTTTGAGAGGGATCACCTGGACCGGGACCACGGGGAGAGCATAAGAGCACTGATATCGAGATCACAAGTTCCGTGCAAGGAACTTTTCCGTTGTACAATACGTTGTGCCATTAAAAGAGGATGATAGTCGAAGGTCATGGTAGCGCGTGAATTCTGCTTTGATGGATCAACTCATTGTACGACTGTGACGGTGCCAAGCTCCTCAACAGACCTCCAAGAGTTTACTGTACAATTAATAGAATTTACTTATACATATCGTACAAAAGAAGATAGATACGCGATGTGAGGGATAAGTACTGTAATTGAACTCGGTATTCAATATTCAATACTCAGTACCGATCGATCTCAACACTTCGAGAGCGGCGACCATATCCATGTCCATGTTTGCTAGAGCGATGATGATGGTGCCTCCTGGGTTTAGTATACACGACGACAGGAGCTTGTTGAGACTGAGCAGAAGGCATCATCATTCCAGTGCCACCATACTGCATCTGCGGTTGAGCTACGGCAGGAGGATAAGCCATGCCTGAGCCCATCGATGGATACATGGTGTTGGGGTACGGTGCGAATCCTCCAGCTCCTGTCATACCGCCCATGCTTCCCATCGTTCCTGCACCCATGCCACCCATGGATCCTGGGGCTCCCATACCCATACCCATGCCTCCCATTTGAGTTTGAACTGCGGTATTTCCAGCACTGGCCATTCCTCCGGCTCCCGGTGCTCCTGATCCCCCGAAAATATTTCGAACACGGCGACGTGTACCGGAGAAAGCAGAACTACTGGTAAGCGCAGATCCCGGAGTAGCCTGAGGCACTGTAGGAGCCATACCTGTTTGAGGCACAACAGCAGGTACACCGGTATGAGGAGCAGCGGTAGGCATAGATGCTATACCTGCTTGAGGCATAATGTAAGCCGTATTCTCTTGAGGAATAGGAGGGACTACACCGGTTGGAGGCATAGTAGAAGCTATCCCAGGTTGAGGCATGGCGGAACCTACACCAGCCTGAGGGACAGTATAAGCTACACCGGTTTGAGGAAGTGCGGTAGCTGCGCCGACTGGGGTTGTAGGCGCACTGCTAGCGGTGATTATCGGGGAAGGTGTGCTTGCAGCAACTATAGTAGGCACACCGGAGGCGACACCGGGAGCGAGTGATCCATTCATCGCTCCTGCATTGGTCCAGCCACCATATACACTGCTAGTCGAATTGGGAATTGTTGAGACCATTTGTGGATTACTGTATGTCGCGTTATACGATCCGTATTCCGCTACACCTTCTAAACTGTTAAGCAAGAGAGATCAAGATACTGATTCCTCAGACAAGACTTACCGGGTACTTGTGATTGAGATTGGACGACGGGAACCGTCGCAGGAGCTAAACGAACCTGAAGCGAAAGGTCAGGTTCACATAGAAAGATATTCACAATATAATACTCACTTGATTTACCTCGCTATAGGCCATCTCGATTAAATTAGACTTGAAGAGTTGTGGTTATGATCGTAAAAGTAACTTTAAGTAAGTGTGAAATGTTGACTCTCCGAAAAACATACGGAGATAACATATAGCGATATGAATAGAATGGTAGGAGCGTAAGAAATGACGTATACACATTTCAGCGTCGAGAAAGGAATCCTGCATCGTGACTTTGAGGGTGGAGCAAGAAGAGTTTGGAGCTAGGCGCTTAATCCTGGCGCGCGCGATACTACTTCCGTTATGTCAACGTTATGTACCATAACCATCTCATGTCGCTGAGCGTTGACAAGGTTGATCATTGCCCGAAAATAACATCCTACTCTATCCCGCTCTCAGAAAGATGACATCGAGGAAGTATGTGGGTCTCTAAATTGAGGTTGGTTCCTTTCCGTTGTCGTATACTCAATGGGTACTTACAATTCCTCTTGCAGGGCATTATGCGTTTCGCCTCGAATTCTGGCCAGTTGAAGCTCGTCTAGATTTCTTCGTCTCAAGTGTAGAACTCCTCAGAGTGTAGCTAGCAGGAGCTCGAGCTCAGCTGGGATATTGGCTGATATCGGCCAATGTTGTGCGACTCACAGGACTGGTGCGTTCATTCTCTTTGAACGTCGATGTCACTAAATCCTCTCACCGCAGGTCGTATAACAAATATTTACAGGACTGCGGACGCATCATCTCTCGTGCTTCCTTAATACCATAGAAATCGGCCATGTCCTCATCCGTCTTCGCGCACCTCTGCCAAATTACGTCCATGTAATTCATACCGAGATTCGGGCTCGATTGATCTGAGGTTGTTGTAACAATATAAGTACGCTGTGCGTCTTTCAATATCCTTCACAGCTCTACATGTCTAATCATATGACAACACAGCTGTTTCATTTCTCTGCCATAAACGACGTTCGACTCGCTGTTACAACGATCGTTCGTGTGCATGAACAGGCATGAGCCCGCTTAAGTCAAGATATTGTAGAGGCTACCTTCCTATCTGTCAAGGATCTGATATATGCTTAACTTTGCTCTACACCTATTTATTCATCAACCTGAGGATTCCCCAGGCTTCGTGCGAGGCATCGAAAAAAACATCTGGCCTCATCGGACAGCATTTGTCAAATAATGACCGACCTCCGCGAACACCCTCACCTGAAGTTTATCTTTGCATTCGGTAACTGCCCCTCTGAGCGATTCCAGCTTTCCGTTTTACACGCGTTAGGCTCTTCGATCTACTACCGTCACCACGTATCTCCTTTCGTCTTAATATCACCATCATCACGAATGAAATGACCGTATCACGCATTGCAATCGAAAACAGACTTTTGATTACGTTTTTGAAAGCGTCGTTGGGTCGTATCTGGGTCGTATAGGGTTCGGGGACTGTACTGCGTGAATATTGAGGCCGCGATTTCACACTGTGAGTTTCTTTCTACGCGTTCTCCTTAGTGAAGGTTGAGTTCTAACGGAGGAAATATTTAGCTATTCAGCCTCGTCTTTTTCTTCTTGCTTAGAAATGCACATCTGAATGAATCTTTGGGAAAGAATGGACTCGTTGCAGGATGTGATGCATGCTAACCCATGTCTGGTTACACCACGGTCATCTGTTCCAACATCAGTGTTGTGTTCACGACACCCAAGTCATTTTTGTTTGTACGCGAGCGTTTTCCCCCGTACTATCTCTAGACGTCCAATTTAACGAGTTTTGGCCGTTTGGTTACTAGATTAAAGAGGTCACACGGCTCGTGTTCATAAGTCTGGTCTAATAGGTCTTGTTTGTTGCTAAAGGTACCAGTACGACGTTGAGTAGACAAACATACCTGTGTGATGCAGCTTCTTCGACTCGTTTCTCTCCCATTTGACCAGTCACCGTGGAGACGGATGAAAGAGCGATCAAGACTCAAATCCTCTACGCCGGTAACAGTAGAAGACTGTTTCGAGTCGATACCAACCGTGTTTTGCCTTTGCAGTCCAAGGCCTTGTAAGACTATTTCATCAATTTCATTTGACCGCGACGGTCCATTCGGTCAAAGGTCACAGTTCCGCAACGACCACAACGACCATCCATGATCCAGTCAAAGGTCAAAGTTAACCTTAAGCCGGGATCAACTGATGCTGTGTTCGGGATCAAACAACTTTGCCAATTCGACCATCCTTTAGCCACACGTCAACCCGACGAAGATTCAAATTACTTACATCAGAAAATCTTCTGGCCGCTGTCTGGTGTCAGGTATCGACCGCCTTTACCTTCTCCATTTACGGGTTCAAGAGTCGAGCACCTTCAATACTTCCAGTGCTCCTGTGAACAAGGATCTGTGTCAAACCTATGATATTGAATCATATTCTAAGAATATGATAATGGCAATTTGATGGGAGGCTCGGAGATTTGCATCCGATTGTCTTGTTGTTCGACAGATTCAGAAATGTGCAACTCTTGGCCACCTTTGACCACCTTTGACCATCACGTGTTAGAGTTTTAAAGTCGACTCCAGAATCGAGGTTTCCCCTCATCCTCTTATCTCCTGTTACCACCTCCAACTACAAGTTAAATCACCTACATCGTACTGTCCAGCTCTTCCTACTTCATCATCCTTCGATCGACTCTCCTCCGATATCATGCCGAAAGTTAAGCAGAGCTCAGCTTCCCACAAAATCCCTCGTCCTCGAAATGCTTTCATGATATTCCGGGGCGAAAACCTCGAGCTCCTCAAAGCAAATACCGGTATAAATAAGCCAACCCAGATGGACATATCTAGGGAGGCCGGCAAACTCTGGAGAGCCTTGGGTCCTGCAGGACAAGAGGAATATCATGCTCGCGCTCAGCAAGAGAAGGAAGAACACGCTCGGAAGTACCCTGGTTACTTCTACAAGCCGAGGACGAAGCAACAGATCGCAGATGCTAAGGCAGAGAAGGCTAGGGGTAAGCCGGTAGCTAATGCTAAACGCAGTGCCCGGCACAGCGATGATGATGACTACGAGGGCTCGTCTTTCCGCTCCTCCTTCTCGCCATCTAGTATGGGCAGCTCAGACTTCTCCGGAGCCGATTCTTCTCCTTCGCCTTTCTACTCCGGTGAATCATGGGGATCATCCTCTCTCGACTCAGGAAGTCGGGAGGTCTCCCCTTATTCAAACGGAGCCCCTCCGCCTTTCGCTGGAGCTGACACCTGGATCCTAGATCCGAAGTTTCAAGCTAGTCTTGCTGGTTACGAAGTATACAATGTGGGTTATTCTGCGAATCATCTCTATTTTTCACTGATTTTCTACAAACCAGTCTCCCCTCGAGTCCACTCCAATGGCCGCTACGTTTTCGCAACAACAGCAACAATCCCTAGGGACATCGGTATACAGCCCTACCTCCGATGACGAGTTGTTCAAAGCGGCTTTCGATACCTTGTTGTCAAACGAATACTTTGATCCCACCACAATAGCCTCAGGCTCGAGTGCTCCAGAATTCAACCCGTTCGCCTTTAACTCGAACCAATTCGACTTATCCACGAACCCCATGGATTTCCTCTCTGGCTCTACTGATCAGAACTTCCCGCTGATCAATAACGTCAACACTGGTGGTGACGTTGACTATACGACGGACCTACTCCCCGAGCTCGATCCCTCCTTAGTCCCTGGAAGCTACTTTCAGCGGGAGGAACTCTATCAGCCCCAGCAGTCGATCGACTATCAGCTTGAATGCTATCGACTTCCCAGCTTCGACAGCTAAATGTGTCTCCGACTCGCAGCTAGGATAGCTTCTTGTTTTCTGCATCTGCTTCTTGTAATTAGTGACTAAATTTTTCTCTTGCACTTTCCTTTTGCATCAGTCCTCGTCTTCTCTACGGATTTGTTTCTGGATTAATTCAAGTATCTTCTCGCTCTTTCTATATGACATTTTCACCCCCACTTATTACATTCCGATTCATGTATTGACCGTCATCCTCCTGCATTTGTCTTCTTATCCATATATTTGTATCATTAACGGACCTGGATTGATTTCGATCTTACATTCACTCCTTCTCGCATTTGTATAGTACAGGAACTCAAACATTTTTGCCTGGGGCCAACAAACCCAGATGTTTGTAGCACTACGTACTGGGTACTTCCCCAGCCCGAGATCAAAAGAGATTACACCTCAACTATGATACACGTAGGAGCCAACAACCTGCCTCTGAAAATGCTTGAGTGTGTGGTGGTTCAAAGAACGAAGATACCAAGAAGGAGTGGTTCGAGTTAGGGTAAACCAAGAATCTCGTCGTCGCCGAATCATCATTGTCAGCGACTAGTTGATAATGGAAAGTGCGCATAGGATCAAGTGTTTGCTCCGCATCCTCCTGCAACAATGTGGGTGGGAGAAAACCCCTTATAGAGTCTAAGGATATAAGGGAGATCCAAGGATGCTGGTGTGAGATAGGGATTATGGCTAAGTTCTTCGGCAGATAAGAACCCCAGTAATGCACTTCCTGTATAACCGCTTTCGAGGATTGGTTCGACGAAATCAACATCAAAATCGCAGATCATTGCGCATGAAGGGTTATGTTGCGAGTTCCTGCCCGATTGAGGTGGGGAGAATAGCATCGGAGCTCTTGGAAGAGGGAGCCTGACTTATTGTACCTGTAGAAGGTAGAGAGTAAAGGCAACAGCTATATGCTGTATGAGATACCAGAGACAACAATATTCTGAGGTCAGAATCTGATTGTATCGATATCCAGCAACCGTGTCGGGGAAATTAGCTGGAAAGGGATTGTCAGGCAGGAGAGGTAGTATATGCTGGGGGTTGTTCCTCCATAAAACAAACAAATAATGAAACATAGTGTGGAAGCACTGACTGAGACTATCGTATGGATGCAGTACAATTCCAAGAAATATTACATCAGAAACGAATGATTTTAGTGCGTCGTCTCAAAAATTCATTTACTGTTAAATTATCATGCTCAGAGGTAATCAACTGACCGTCTAGATGGAGCTCGGGTCGCCAGACACTGTGTGTGTTATACACTCCAATCGGGTACACAACCTCTCCTTCTCGCCCAGCCCAATCATAGTCAATGAGCTGACATTCCCATCTATCCTGCTTTCGACGCACAAACACATTCGTGTCACGCAAATCACCATGAACAAAACCCAGTTTGTGAAACTTGGACACAGACTTTGTAATCGCATCCTTGCAAGATGGCTCGAGGATGTCAAAATCGTCGCATGGTTGAAAGTCACTTTCCAAGTTCTCCATTACTACCATCCACCACCCACCAGCAAGATTGGAATGGCTCAGCAGAGCTGGGGCAAAGCCAGATTCAGCTGCTGCCTGATGCGCCTCAACTCCATAAGGCCCGTATCCAAATTTGATGATAATATCTTGATCACCCTCAGTACGAGCGGTGAATACGAGGCGAATCTGGCTGACTCGCTTGATGTAGTTGAACCAAACCGTGGTCCCGGAAGACCGGTATGAGCGAGGATAAGGGAAACTGACCTGATCAGAGTCAATAGCGTAGTCGTTTGGCTTTTCGTAAACCTTGAGAAGAGAGCGGAAGAGATTCCGGAGGGCTGTCATAAATCTGAGAAGATTTTCCATAGAACGGGTATCGTACTCGCTGAAGTAGAGCGGCAGCGAAGGTGAGAGCACTTCAACGTATTGATCGGTTAGATAGACGGCACCTAGAGCCTGAACATTGGGCCCTGTATCATGTTATAATCAAACAGAGCAACAACAAAGGTTTGTGACATACCATTATGAATGACAAGGACAGAGGGAATTCTTGTCTTTCGCCAATCACCCTTGTAATTATCGTTTGAAAGTATGAGCCTGACCCCTTCCTGATCATAAAGTACAATCTCGAAGACAGCGTCACACGATCCTTGGGTGAATTCTATCTTGACCTCCACAAGCAAGGGCTTAACCAACAGATCAGGTATATCTAAATCATTCGGATCAATGCCTCCGTCGGTTTCGAACGAGCCGATTTGTTTTTTCACCACCTTGTAACCGTCAAGTAAATCGGATAGTAGCTCGTGAAACTTGGACTCTCGCTTCTTCTCGTCCTCAAAGAAGCCTGAAAGTTCCTTCAACCACCTGTAAGCGAGGGGTGACAGTTCTTGATCAAGAGCGCCGGAAACAATGTCTTCTTTAAATTGAGCAAATTCGGCATGGAAGAGGGAAATAGGGACGTGATAGAAATCGTCCTGCTTCGGCCTCCCAATGGCGATGGGATTGGATTTGTGGTCGTTGATGAAAGTAGAGGCGGTTGCACCCTTGGAAGGAGCCTTCTGGGGACGTTGAAAGATGTTCTTCACCCGCAAATCGGTCAACTTGTCCCGTTCCTCATTCAGCTGTGCGTACTGGGAATCAGGAACCAGAAAGACAGATATGGAGACGGGATCGATGGGCGGAACAGGGGCAGGAAGGGGGCCAGACTCCCAAACACGCCAATATCCGGCGTAATACTCAACAGGCGGGCATTCTGCGACACGATTCCAGAAGGTTGTGGAAGGGGCATACATAATCGGAGTTTCAGGGACCTATGCAAAACAATGAGTTCAAGAAAAGCTCTTCTTTAGCAACGCACTAGAAGAACCCATTTTCGATGAATTTGAGGTCGCTGTTTTCGAATGGGAGCTATGAAGGAATCAAAATTATCACCGGGACCTCCATAGTCGAACTTCGGATTATCAGGATCTTTCACTAGTTTATCATCTTCGATATGCGCGAACATGTATTTGAGCTCTTTGGTGGCGGGAGGTGTGGCAGTCATGGTGGCGAGAGGGCAACGGTTGAATGGGGCCAGGCAGTCACCCGGCCCGGGAAAGGACAACCAGTTCTATTAAATAAACTAGGTTTAACCCAGTGATTTCCAATGCCGTAATCCTAACCCCGGTATCATTTGAAACCTGGGCTCAAAATGTTGACACTGGGCTCGTAAGGACCCCCCAAAATCCCGAGGAACCTGGATACCAATCCGGACAAATTTTTGAAAATTATCGAGTCAAACCCTCATCAAATACGGACATTTTTTCAGATTTTTTCATTTGACTTTCATACCTGGTGCGGACAAATCGAACAAATATTTGGAGGTTGATCCTGTTCGGACACCGCTTTTATACCGGCCCGAGAGAGCCTGGTATGTCCTTATTTGTTTGTAGCGCGCGGCGGTTTTGCAACGTGTAAATGGTGTGTATGCAGCGGGCGAGGGGCAAAGGAGCATTTGAGGCTTTATACAGAATTACCATCTCTTGTACATCCATCTATTCTCAAATCAACCATTTTGTCTCAATGGACAGCTGGGATAGCTCAGTTATAGACCTTGATGAAGACAATTTCAGACCTACTGAATGGATTAACTGTGGCAAAACCTGGCCCGCAGATCCCCCACCCAGCCTTCTTATGGCTCGCGCCGAGCTTCTTATGGTCCCGCCTGATGCATTCTCCCCATTCTTTCCCGTGGATCCTATCCACATATCAGCATATCACTTTGTTAATGCAAGCCTCCCACCACGTTCATCCGATATCATCACTGGACACACTGATTTCTGGTTCAGTCGTGATCCCCCAAGCTCTGATGTCAAACAACTGATACTCCGTTCAGTCCCTCCGATGCACTTTGTGAATCAGTTGAAGGTTGCGCTTGGCTCCTACTGGCTGCAAGGGAATCAGTCAATTGTAGATCCCCGAAACGGTGGAAGTGACCGGTTCCCATTCTATGTTTTGGAGTTTTGGACTCAAGTAACAGAAGTAAGGGAGACACAGATGCACTGGGGTCAAGCTATCAAATATGTTGAACGTCAGAAACACAGTGCACCTGATAGTGAGACAAAGGTAGTCTTCGACAAAGCTTGGGAGATGTTGCACTTGATTGGATGGAATGAGCTAATGCCCCACTATAACATACATACTATATCCTTTACTGAATTCTTGGGACCCGGTTGGCTCTCAGGAGACCATATTGACCTTATGGTGGGACATATGAACCTGCGTCTCAAGCTTCATGGTGCAAAATCAACCCGGCGATTCATGATTGCACCCCTCGCTTTCACAAACAAGTTGATGAACCCAGTTATCTACAAAGCTCTTCGTAAAGGCCGTAATGTAGAAGATACTGTCCTCAAACATTTCGAGACGGTCATTATTGAAGACAGGATTGACGTTTTATACGCCCCTCTTCATGTGAATGGCAACCATTGGATAGCCATTGCTCTTGATTTCCATCGTGGAGAGGTATTCTATGGTTTGTACATTAGTTTGTGGGTTTTTCAATCGATTTGCTAACAGATTTGAATGTTGCTAGGTGACTCTCTCGGTAAATCTCGCCCTTTCACCTTTCTACAAAAGGTGGACCTATGGCTACGCAAGCGTTTCAACTGTAAATTCGCTGATAAGGGTTTTTTGATTGAGTGTGGAGTCCAGTGTGATTCATTCAGCTGTGGTATCTGTGTAGCTAATGCTATTTCGCATGCAGTTTTCGGTGATACTCTGTGGTGTCCTGATCTTGCATTAGTGCACCGTATGCAGTGGTTCATTGATCTATGTGCTGACTGTCCCAGTGTTGCTGCGATGAATTCTGGTTCTCCTTCAATGTCTAATCTTCTTCCACTCACTAGTCCCCTTCCTACCCAGTCTGATAGTACACATTTGGGTCTTGCAGATCTTCTAAACCCAATTGCTTCCATACTGTCCTCTAACTACGAGGCTGGTGAAGTGTCAGACTCCGACTGCGATGCTGATTCCGAAACAGCATATGGTTCCAGTGAGGATGATTTGGCTGTCACCGGTGATGGCCAGCAACACAATATATCAGTCTCTGCGACTCCTATTGTCTCTCAACATAGCTCATGGAATAATTCTCCAGTCTCTTTGACTCTATCTCCCTTTGATTCACGCGACACATCTCCAATCCCTTTGCTTCCATCCGATGTTAAAATGCGATCTCCCTCTCCCTTAAGTCAATCGCACACGTCCTCTACACTTAAACATGATCGGAGCAGCAGTGCCGAGATTGAGCAGGAGAAGTCAAAGTTTCAGAAAGGAGAAAGCCGATCTGCAGTCTATTCTTCGAAAGTCCGTCAGTCACAAAGGGATGGTACGTTTGTGTTAGATCAGGTGCGGTATACAGAGTGGAAAAATGGACTTCGCGGGTTGGATTCTGCAGTAGAGTACAGAGATAATGCTGTTGATTTTCGGCATTCCACATGTGGGAGATGGTATAAGGCAAAACAAGCTTATGACCTCACGCGTGCTCGTGCTCATATCAAGAACTGCTCATCGAAGTCAACAAAATCGAAGGCAAAATTGGCTGCCATCAACAGCCATAAAGTTACCAATTTCTTCTCGTCAAAATCCTCAAATACTCCCTTAGTGGGGACTGGATTGCTGTCCAAAAAGACAATGTCTAAGTACGTGGTTGATTTCTTATTGGTTCTCTTACCTCATAATGAACATGGTTATAGTGATTCAGCCCGTAAATCTGTGGCAGAGGTGAACACACCAAAGATGGTGGCTTGTTGTGGACTTACTGCAGCATATGATCCTCGGATCGAACATTATCTCGAATGCACAGGATACCCAGGTGGGGGTGGAAGAAGTGTTACGGAAATTTCAAAGGAGCTATATTGTCAGCCCTTTTCAGCCCTCGAAGAATCTCAACGCAGGCAGGTAATAATTACCCAGGAGTTGTCACATACTTGGGTGAACAAGCATCATCTTACTCCGCCTACAATCTATTCACATGCCTGTACCAAAGAAATTGAAGATACCTCCCCTCAACCTCTTCTTCCATGCATTGAATGTCGTGCAATCTATAAGTCTCGCATTTTCAAGAATGCAATTCGCCGCCCAAAGCCTCTTGACAAAAATTTCATTCATACTAATCACCGATATCAACCAGCCTTTCTTGGAAAAATCTATGCGCGAAGTATCAGTGTGAGAGAGCTTTTGGAGGAGAAGTCCAAAAACACACCTTTTGTTCGATATGCTTTGGGTGTACTTCAGGGGAAGTATGATGATGAGGTTTTTGAGGGGTTGACCCAAGCAATCCTGACGAAGTACGATAAGGAAGAACGGGGTGTGGGCATGCAAAACTTCAAGTATTCACCTGCCTATGAGGACTTCGTGAATATTATCAGAATCACCAGTCCAGCTGCATACCGCACTTTCAAAGAATGGTTCCCTGCAAAGTCATTTGAAAGCTTTCGGTAAGTGCCATATCATTATCTTATATTATTCAGTACTTCGGAATAACAATGTTTTAGACAGAAAGAAGCTAGGAAGCCAAAATTCCCTATGGAAATCTGTGACCGTACATTTGAATTGGCAGCAACACATCTTAAAAGCTTGGGTTATAAGGGACCTGTAAGCGTCTGTTGCGATGATGCGAAACTCTTTGCAAGCCTTCGTCTTTACTGGGATCCTGAAAAGAAAAAACATTTCCTCATCGGGGGAAGTAATGGCCCAGTAGAAGTCAACGATCCTGAATCTGTTGACCTTGCTATGAAGGAAGCAACGATACAGAAGGCTACAAAGGTGAGCCAACACTAAAGAATATATTTCCACATACTAAAACTTGATACTGTATCGATAGATCCGAATTTGGTGTATGACTGTTCAAGCGCCATGGTCTACACCCATTGTTCTTCATGCCATGCCCCTTGGTACCGGACTCACAGCTGAAAAGCTTGAGCCATACACCCAGGAGCTAATACGCGGGCTTATTGCATGGAAAATCCAGGTTGTCTCTTATGCCTGTGATGGTACAGAGATCGAACAGAAGATCCAAGCACTACTTGTGGAGCATGGTGATTCTCGGATTGAGCACATCATCCCTCCACCCAAAAGCTCTGGGGAAGAGCTTAAGATCATTATCCCTGTTTTCGACAATCAACCAGTTGCTATGATCCAAGACTCTAAACATGCACTGAAGACGTTCCGCAACAATCTTTACTCAGGTGCTCGACTGCTTGTTCTAGGAAATCATACTGCATTTTATGCACAAGCTCACAAACTTGCTCATGATCCCGGTACACCACTGTATCGACGGGACGTTGAGAAACTTGATTGCCAGGATGAAAATGCAGCTACTCGCCTATTTTCTGCTCATACACTTCAGTTCCTTGCTGATCAAAATCCCGAATGGGCAGGAATCATCATTTACTTATTTGTATTTGGTGAGCTCGTAGACGCATACCAGAGCCGTAAAATCAACCACGCTGAACATCTTATTATGGTCCTCCGTGCTTGGTATTTCCTCAATCTGTGGGATGAATTTCTTCAGTGTGCAGGCTACAAGCGGGATCTTTATTTTCTGTCACGACAGTGTTCAGACATTACAAGGATAGTAATTGAGGGATACATCTCCCTAATCTTCATTTACCGCGACCATCTTCCGAAGTTGGAACCTCTCATCCCTCACTTACACTCAAGTGAGACATGTGAACACTGTATCGGAGAGTCTCGGAAGATTGTGAAGGACTTCTGTTATCTGGATTTTCTTTACATGATTCCGAAGCTCCACGTCTCAGTTCGCTCTGCGATTTCACGTGCACAAACAGCAAATGGAAAGGCCAGAGCAAGTGGGTACTGCCATACTTATTTCAATACCTCAGGAATGGATCCACTTGCCCTTGCATCCTTTCCAGATGATGATCAAATCCGGGCAGACCTTGTACCTGTTGCGTTTGATCAAGCTGATCAGCTCATGATTGCTGTAGGCATTCAACCTAGTCGACTTCGGAATATGCGTGCACTGAGACAACGAGGGGTTGCTCAAATTCCCTCCATTTCAAGCTGGTATCGTTCTGAAACTGATATCCTCTTGACTTCAGAGGATGAACATGATGAACACGGTGTTGGTTCATGGAATATTGATTCTATCAGCGAGGCCGAGGAACTACAGCAGCTCTTAGTACAGAGTCAATTGGACGAACTTCAATGGATGGCAACACAAGCACAACTAGTAAAGATACAAAACCTTGCTTACGCTGCAGTAGCTCTGCAAGTTGATGAGCATATGAAAGTGTAAGTGTCTTAAACTTACAAAGCTGATCCCATCTCACGTTACAACACAGACAAGCATTTACAGACCAAGAGGAGCACAGTGCCGAGTTTGATGAGGAATGTCTAGAGCTTCGACAGTTTCAGGCAGCTGATCTCACCTCTCCATCTATCCGACCGATAATCACTACACCAAGTATCTTTGGGAGACAAGGTGCTTCTGTTACCTCTGCATCTTCATTTGATTATTCTGTCCTCATTGAATTACGCCGTGCGCATCAAACATATCAGGCAGAGCATGGTGTCCGCACAAGCCAGTCAGAATCTACACCAGGCAAAGAGTCCCCACGAGCAAAGATCATCAAAGCGATGCGAAATGCTCTGAAGGAAGCACAGGAACAGGGTTTGACCACAGGTGTTGGCCGGTCATTGAGAACAAAGGCTCTAGGCTCTAAAGAAGAATCTCCAGCTTTGAGTGGCAACGCAGCTAATGTAGTGGCGGCTGCCTCTTCTGTTGACAAAATGGTGAGTTATTCAGGCTTGGTATACAGTGGGAGTAACACATATTCTTGTAGGCAGCTCGAAAGCGCCGTGATATATTCACAAAGGCTAAGCTCAAACGACTACATGACATAGTGGAGGCTCGTGTATCTTCTCTAACACCTCTACGAGTAGGAGACTTCACACTAGTAGCGGCAAACCCGGGAGATATCAACGATATTTTCCTTGCGAAAGGTATGTATGTTGTGTCTGCTTTATTGCTTGGAACTAATATCCAGAAAATAGTCCTAACGTTCTATGCCAAGGGTGGTGGAAAGCATGGAAAACACGATGCCGTTCTTGACAGCAAGTCGAGTATTTCAGCCTTCTCCTACATTGCCGTTCAATTGTTTGAACACTCAGGCAACAACAGATTCACATCCCGGACTGAAGCAGGTTCCCTTCTCGAAACGGTGTCCTATGCTTTGCTGCCATCGATCCACGTTTTGGCACGAGTGCAGCCACCTGATCTCTCAAGTACCTCAGATAATCATACCGAGGTACAACTTGGCCAGGGAGATACGCAGCTTTACATTGATTTGCAGGGGAGTAGAGACAATATTTTCATGGCAATTGCATTGTATAAGAAGCAGTCGAAGAAGGATTCAAAGGAGAATGATGTAGAAGAGTAGTACTGTCATAAAGTATTGTATTTCGCTGAGGAAAACGAAAAAAATCAATTATATGGACCTTGATACCAAATGTTCGGACAAAAACAAAAAAATTTCACTACACCCGGGGGCAGATCCGGACACGGTTTCGGGTCTGTGTACGGACAAATTTCCAAAAATTTTGAAAAATTTGGTATCCAGGTTCCTCGGGATTTTGGGGGGTCCTGGCTCGTAGGCAGGTAACGCACTCGGGAAGGGCACGGTTGATTTTTCAATTTTGATAATTTGTTGCCGGTTTATTGCCGGTCCGTCGAATTTGATATCTCACCATCGACACTTTTATGCATGCAGTAAAAGTATTTTTGTGGCCTTCGAACTCTTCAGTGAATACACAGTCATTTTTCTGCCTTCTAAGTACCTCAGGAATGATAAACTCCTCAGGTAGCACACCCGGGAGAAGGCACAGTGAAACTGATAGCCTATCCTTGCATCATTGCCCATTGAATGACAGTGTCCTCCAGCCTTCAATGCATTTCCCTTTAGGCATTTATTCCAACTATTGATAATGAAAGATGCTGTACCCTATTCTTTACATGAGCTAGAGTATTTGGTACAATAGCTCTCTGTGTTTTTGAACTGTTCATGATCTGTAAAATCTGTATTCTTCAAGTTGACTAAGAGCTCAAAAGTGTCAAGGTTTAACTCAGTAAAGTAACTGAGGTGTTCAAGAGGCATTCCATTGTTGTCTACCTAGGTACTATATAGTATAATGTAATAATGCTGTCTTGTAACTTTACATACAAGGAGAAGTCTCAGGTATGTACAGAATGGACTCGAGCACATGGAGTATCCCTCAACATAAAGCAGCTGACAGCACTATCCACCAGCAGTACTGAAGAATTACTGGGAGCTGGACAGTGCCTCCATTGCTCTTGTGAACATCCAGCTTTTGCAGATGTTATTTAGTCTTAATAGCTATTCAAGTTCTTTGAGCTTGCTTGTTTTTATCAGAAGAAATGCTTATGCTGGAGTTTACCATATGAGCTCTGAGTTCAAGTAACAAGCACTCTGTATCACACCCTAAGTAGGACTGCATGACCCCCATACATTGAGATAGAGGCATGAATTCCTTCAAAAATTGTAAATTGCATCTGCAAAACCTGGGTGTTCGCGAGAGCAAGGGTACTAGCTGGAGAGCGCTGTCCAGCGCTGAAAGCACTCCCAGCAGTTTTTCAGTACTGCTGGGAGCACTTTCCCAGCTGGACAGTGCTGTCAGCTGCTTTCGAGCTCTTAGCCGAAAATACAGGTTTTACAGATGTGAGATAAATTGAGTGGAGACATGAATACTCAAAGGGGGATATTTATCATCCCTGAGGTAACTAGAAGGCAAAAGATGACAGTGTATTTACTTAAGAGTTTGAAGGCCACAAAAATGCTCCTACTGCATGCATAAAAGCATTGAAACTCAAGGTACATCTGCAAAACCTGTTCTTTTGGCTAATTCTCCGAGAGCAGGTGAGAGCACTTCCCAGCAGCCAAAGCACCCAGTGCAAGTTTAAAATTTTGCTCTCGGTACTTTGGGTGCTGGAGAGCACTCTCCAGCCAGTACCCTTGCTCTGGCGAACATACAGGTTTTGCTGATGTATGGTGCGAGAAAGCTGATATTAAATATCTGATGGACTGGCAATAAACCGGCAACAAATTATCAAAATTGAAAAATCAACTGTGCCCTTCCTGAGTGCGTTAAGGCGGGAGGGTCGAGCTTCAATTTTGTTTTTGATCATTTGAAATCTCGGTCCGGCAATTTCTCGTACATAATTCCACTTTTGCCACCACTGTAAATTTAGTTCAGTGGCTTGCCCTGGCATGCCTCAATCCTCTTGTCTACTACAGCAAACACAACATAGACATGTATATTATAGACCTTGTAGATCTATTGATGAATATGGGCTAATGATAACATCTAGAATTCAATCCTCTTTGATGGAAGATACTTTGTCTATCTTTGTTTCTTTTCCCCATATTTACTGTGGTTAGCAGATATCCAGTAAAATGTTGGAAATTACGAGGCTGTAGTTTACGGAAGTATAGTCCTTATATACGCCGCTCCATACAATTTTGATTCCCTTTTATGGTAGTAGTTTTGCCTTATTTGGCCAAATGTAACACTGAGTTGAATTGTATTGATTTCTTGTGACCGGCACGGGATATCACGGGACTGTCACCCTCTGTCACAATTACTTTTTCTCGTCTCATTCAGTTACTCCCTGTTACTCCATAGATAGTTTAAGTAAATTTACTTGTATTTTGCTTTTCTCAAAGAATCAATGTTGGCACCTGAAAGGCCCCCTCGTTTTTTTGATTCCATAATATTTAATTAATATTTAATAACCCACAAGGAAGGAGCCGAGTTTTTGCCATGCACAGTGGTGCAGTGGCCTACAATCGCATGTATTCATATATACTCTGCACATTGAATATGATTTTCTGAGCACAAAAATCCTCAATATACACACTAGAGTCTAGCATATACCATTCAATAACAGGTGCAGAAAAATGATAAGCGACAAAGCAGACATGTCTGCAGATGGACTTTGAAAGCGGGACAAGTCACGGCATCCCGTGATTATTCCGTGCTGGTCACATTAAATGAATGTGACTGAGTACCATATATGGAGAAACTCCTTCTAAGTAAGCAAAGTGAAATAGCATGACTGTTAAGATCATGTACACTGTGTAACCGTGCCAGAGGCCACAAGGTGTCTAAAAGCGGAGGGTCGAATGGGACAGTAGTGAAGTTATTAACAGCACTGCCGTTACACCGTTAGTCCCCAGAGATCGAGAATAGAGAAGGTGAGAACCAGGGGCAGCCAAGTCAGAACAGCGGTAACGCAGACAACGGGGAACGAACCAAAGAACATATAAGTCCCAAGGTCAGAGTAAGGAAGTCTTCAAGGCGACAAGCCTGAAGACTTAAAGGCAAGAGACAAAGATCTAATGATCTAAGTTGGAGAGGAGAATCTAAGTTGATAATTAAACTGAGGACTACAGTATTGTACAGGCAGTATTTATATCTATGGATTGGCGCATCAGGGCGGGGCGCCAGACTAACTACTAGGAGTTATACGTGTAGTACCTACAGGGTAGAGAATAAGACAATAAGGAGAGACTGGAATAAATGGGTATGTGTAGCGAGAAAGAAAAATAAAGAATAGATTACAATAAAGGACAGATCTCGGAATACCGAGTGGCGGAGTGAGGCACTGAGGCATGGACTTGACAATGATGTGACCTACATAAGGACAAGTCTTCCATAAACTACAGCCTCATAATGTACATATGGAATATTCCCCTGTTGGGGAGTACTCTGCATGCCTAAGTATGTACAAGACACATGGCTTTATACTTGGTACTGTACAGTGTAAGACCTGGGTCAGAATAGGTCTTAGGGTAGGTTTTGGGATGAAGAGTTTATGTTGTAACATGCTAGGAGCAGGCTGGAGCTCAAAGGGAGCTACGGAAACCGCGACCGAGGACAGGAATGACCTAGTAGTGGCTGGGATAGAGAGATGTGACCCTTGGAGGGGTTCCTGTAAGGTCCAGGGAGGTCCCTAAGGCATAGATAGAGGAGGTAAATGTACGGAACCTAGTAGAGTTACATAGAAGGAGTTATACTCGCTAGAACGTCAACGTGGGATCGAATAGGTCTCAAGTGTATAAGCTCCTGAGAAGATATACACCCGGGAGGGGAGGTCCCGGGAACTGGGGCTTAGGGGTGGACGTCCTCGAGTGTTGGAGGTGGTAACGGAGAAGCGGCACATAGTTCGATGTAAGGGGTAGCTTCGACATTACCTAGATTGAGATCCCAGAGCTTGTGGAGCAATTGGGGAGCTCGAGGAGGTTTTGGGGAGGTTAGCTCACCAAGGTGTTGGGCATTGGGGAGCTCGGAGACTCACTCGGATTGCTTAGACGTGAAGTAAAAGTGTATATTCGACCGTATAGACGATTGTAGAGGCAGTAGACAAGAGTAGAGAGAAACAGAGGTAGAGAAACAGAGAGTAAAGAGAATTCCGTATAGGTAGCAGGTACAAAGGGACAGGGACTGGACCTATGTAAAGGGTGTGTGTTCAAAATATACCAAGCTGGGGCTTTGGGATGTTGCAGAGCTACTTAAATAGGTACAGGAAGTGAACAAGGGAACATCAGGAGATCTAATGAACATGAGGCAGTAATCGAGATTGATACTTAATGGAGTTTTTCGTAGGGGGTCCTGTATGCGTGCCAGGGGAGGTATGCGTGTCGAGGAAGTCGTCAGGCACTCTTGTAATGGGAAGGTTACAGGGAAGTGACGGTACTGTCTTGGGGGTTTACGGAGCTAGATAAGAGGTATGGGAGCTTCTGGTTGGTGCTGTGACGGGTCTGGTGGCGGTCAGGGCATGACATACGGTTCATAGTCAGTATATTACAAGTGCAGCATTTTCAAGACCCTCAGTTGATTTACTACCGACTGAGGGTGAGCCCACTCAATATTTGTATGAACACAATCCTTATGTAGAATACTCTATCTTAACAGGTACAGATCATCAATATTACAGTTGATTTACTACCAACTAAGTCTATCTTAACATCCCCAAGTATCTCACTGGGGTGCATAAAATCTTAGACTTATTTATATAATAAATCTATAGGCCTATCAGAATTTCATTCAGACTTCATACAATGCAATATTGCGAGATTCCCCATCAAAGAGTAGCACATTGGCCTCAAAGGCTTAATTCCTTGTCTACCATGGTGTGCTAACTTAATGCTGAGGCTGAAACACTGTGCTACTGAATGGGATTTACAGTGGACACTGTAAAATGTGATACTTACTTGCAGTAAATGAAGAGTTATGTAAATAAAAAAAACTGTAAAATGTGATTTTCTCATGGAACTTGTCACCCTGAGAATCCGCCGGACCAAGTGTTAGAATGATCAAAAACAAAATTGAAGCTCGACCCTCCCGCCTACTCCACACTGGGCATCAAACGATTTATTGCTGTTTTCAAAAAAGTTGGCCAAACTCAAATTTTTGCTCTCACGATGTTTTTGTGCACGTCTGACCTCCGAACAGATTTCATCCATATCTCAGTAAATACAATACTTATTGACTTATTGTAACCTGCATCTGCAAAACCTGGATATTCGGCTAAGGGCTGAGAGCAGATCCCAGCAGATCCCAGTGCTGAAAGCACCAAAAGCAACATGCTCTGGGTGCTTTCACTGCTGGGAAGTGCTCTCGACCACTTTCAGACCCTTAGCCAAAAAAACAGGTTTTGCAGATGTGTCCTGTATTCTGCTCATGTAAATGCAGATGCTCAGCAGTAATTCAAGCTTTTTTGAGGGTTTTTTTGGTGTTATGAATACCTCCTCCTCTTTGTACAAGATTCCACTTTTCCCAAAGTAATCAATTCATATACAAGAATCCCGAGCCATCTAAAGTAGAGTGAGTAGTATTCTAGAGATGCAAGTATGGTTTTGAATACAGGAACAGGAAATGTCTAAGTCACAACTCGAAGAGCTGCTTTATTGTCACTTGTACTGCATACCCTATGACCAAAAGAAAGGCACTGCCCAAGCAGCTTTGCTGGACTGTTCTTTGACTTTCCGAGCTACATAATCCACTAGAGATTCAAGGATTCACTCAAGTCAGTCTTTGTCAACAAAGTCGTATCATTCATCAATGGAAACCCACTGGGAGTGTTATTCCACAAAAGGCAGCAATTGAATTGAGAGGAAGGCCAAGACATTTATCTGTGGAGGAAGCTTTTGTGCGTACATTGGCTGCATGTTATCAATCCTGGCTCTAACCAGTGTCTCCCATAGTTTATTCAAGGATGCATTGATCAGGAATGTGATGCATATGTCAAGTCCATGCCGCGGGCCTCCATTCCGCCGCTCGGTATTCCGAAGATCTGCTCTTATTGTAGTCTGACTCTTATTGTTCTTTCTCGCTACACATACCCTTTTGTTCTAGTCTCTCACTATTGTCTTTTACTCTTTCGTTCTAGTCTCTCTTTATTGTCTTTTACTTTACCCTGCAGGTACTACTCGTATAGCTCCTAGTAGTTAGTCTGGCGCTCCGCACCGCTGCGCCGTTCCGTAGATATAAATACTGCCTGTACGCTACTGTAGTTCCTCAGTTTAATTATCAACTTAGATCAACTTAGATCTCCCTTCTCAACTTAACTCTTCTCTAAGTCTTCAGGCTCAACGCCTCGAAGTACGTTCTCCTCGACCTTAGGACTTTAACGTTCTCTGGTCCGCTCCTCGTCATCGGCGATACCGCCGCTCCGACCTGGCTGCTACTTAGCTCCTCTCTCTCTACTCTCGCTCTCCGGGGACTAACGGCGTAATGGCGGTGTTGTTAATAACTTCACTACTGTCCCACTCGTCTTCCGCACTTAGACACCTTGTGACTTTGGCACGGTTACACGGTGTACATGATCTTAACAGTATAATTAAACTCAATCCGTAACGTCGTACTGACTTATCATTTTTTATGCCTCCGAAAACTCGAGCTCAATCTAGAGCAAACTCCGAAGAAAACACTTTCTTCACCACAGCCCAATCTTTCGCCCCTTTCTCCGACTCTATCTCTGCAATTGGTCAACCACGTCGCCGTAATCGCGGTTTCGGTCCAGCCACAGTTCCAACTACGTCAACTCTTCCTGAAGCCATGGAGGAAGAACAGCAATTTGAGTACAGTACTTTATTCACTAGTGACGGACAACCTGTCCAAGTCCTGACCCCTCGCCGTGGACAACCCCCCGTGGTCGCTCCGGCTCGGGGCCGCTCTACTACTCGAATTGACTCTCCAATCCTCCAAGCCATTGCTCGCCGTACGGGAAAACAACCCCAACGTCGTGCTGCTTCTGAATCTCCTCGTGACCCACCTCCTCACTTCAATTTGGATACCGGTGATCACGATGATCAAGACCCTCCTGTCGACCCCGATGACCCGGGCGCCGACAACAATCATGACGACCTGGATGACGAATCCGGCGGTTTACCGCGTGGTGAGCCCGGTGACCCCAGTGGACCTGGCGGTCCCGGCGGTCCCGGCGGACCTGGTGGTCCTGGTGGACCTGGTGGACCTCGTTCCTCCAACTCTCCTGACATCCCCAATGAGCAACGTGCTATGTTGGATCTCCTCTCGGGGTTTAAGGTTTCTATGGAAACCCTCGGTTCCGTTCTCGCCGCACTCGGCCGTCCCTCTGACAGCTCTGAATCCAAGAGCAAGGTCAAGGAGCCCGAGGTATTCGACGGTTCGGACCCCCGAAAACTCAAAACATTCTTCGTCAATCTCGCCCTGGTCTTCAATGACCGTCCCAAGTACTTCACCGACCAACGGAAGGTGAATTACACTCTCTCTTATCTCAGTGGGTCAGCCAAAGAATGGTTTGTCCCTGATATCCTCGATCCGGATCTCGACTCGCTGCCGGCCTGGACGTCGTCCTTCACGGCCCTTGTAAAGGAGCTACAGGACAATTTCGGCGTTTACGACGCCCAAGGCGAGGCCGAGGACGCCCTTGGTAACCTTAAGATGAAGGAAACCGAGAACATCCGGAAGTACAACATCCGGTTCAACACCCTGGCTGCTAGTACCAACTGGGATTCTGCTGCCCTGAAATGGGCTTATGGACGAGGCTTGGCCGAACGCATTAAGGACAAAATGGCGCGGTTGCCCGAACCGGCGACGCTCGCCGCTTATCGTCTAGAAGTTCTTCGTATTGACAATCGTTATTGGAAGCGCGAAGAAACCAAGAAGCGTGAGGCTGGCAAGCCTTTTATTGCTCGGAACCCGAAGAAGGGTTCCTCGGACTTCAAGACTGGTTCTACTAACCAGCAAAACAATTCTCAGCCTTCGGGCTCTTCGGCGCCGCTCACGCCGAAACCTAAACCCTTCTCTGGTGGTAAGCCTAACAACAATGGTAAGCCCCAGAACTCTTCGAATTCCGGCCAATCCGGCGGTCAGCGCCCCGCGTTCAACCATCTAGGAGCAGATGGTAAAGTACTTCCCTCCGAACGGGAAAGAAGGATGAAGAACAACCTTTGTCTCTTCTGCGGTGGTAAGCATCAGATTGCCGACTGCAACAAGCGAAAGGCCCGGGAATCGAAGGGCCGCGCTGCCAAGGTTGAAGAAACCCCCGAAGCAACCATTGAGGTTGTTGAAGAGGATTCGGAAAACTAATCCGCAGCTCTTGTTCCCCGGTACGAAACGGGAGCTGCGTTGATCAGGTTCGTACCTCACCTGGGGAGTTATATCTCAACGTGTCCGCTCTTTCCTCTATTGAACGATCTCTTGTAATATCTTTGACTACTGAATTTTCGTTATCCGATTCGGCCGCGCCGGCCGAACCCATCTCTGCTCTTCTTAAATTTCCTACTCTCGTTGATTCTGGTTCTACTGACTCTTTCATCGATACTCGTTATGTTTCTCAAAATTCCATTCCTACGACCAAAATCTCTCCTGTTAATCTTCGTCTTTTTGATGGTTCATTATCTTCTAAACCCATTACCGATATGGCGAATATCGCCGTTCGGTTCCCTTCCGGCGAGCTGCTTCTATTACCCTTTTATGTTACACATTTAGATTCATCCTGTAAAGCAGTATTAGGTTACAGTTTCTTATCCCGCTACAATCCGTTGATTGACTGGGCATCTCGAAACATTACGTTCCGTAACACTTCACATTTTGATTCTCCACAGACGTCTGTGCCTTCTGCTATCAACACTGTTGTTGCAAAGGTCGCTGTTCCGCTACCGGAACCTTCGCCGTCGGTTTCACCGACAATTCTGGAGACCCCTCCTGGGAACTCACCTCGCTCTCGCTCTCGCTCCCGCTCTCGGACTTTACGGGCCAAGCCCCTTTCGTCCAAATTTCCTTTTGAACCCATCTATTCTTACCCTACGGTCTCTCAATTCGCTGCTCAACTGGAAACTCCCGAGGTCGACATTGCACTCGTCAGTGCTGCAGTCTTTAACAGGGCTTGCAAGGACGCTGGTATGGAACCGATTCTACTTCGTGCTATCCACTCAGAGGTCGCGGCCCGCGCCGCCGACCGCTCTTCCACCACTCCTACTGTCCCTCCACTCCATCCTTCTATCCCAGAAGAGTACGCGGAGTTTGCAGACGTCTTCGACGAGATTGCTGCAGATTCACTTCCTGAACATAGACCTTACGACCTGAAGATTGACTTGGAAGAGGGCGCCTCGCCGCCGCTCGGCCGTATTTATCCTTTGTCTGAAAAGGAGTTAGTCGCCCTTAAAGACTTTATTGACAAACAGCTGGCTACTGGTGCCATCACCCCATCATCCTCTCCTCATGGCGCTCCGGTCCTTTTTGTCCCGAAGAAAGACGGCAAACTTCACCTTTGCGTCGATTTCCGTGGACTCAATCGTATCACCAAAAAGGATCGTTACCCACTCCCACTCATTTCAGATCTTCTCGACGCTCCGAAAAGAGCTAAAATATACACCAAATTGGATCTCGCTCACGCTTATCATCTAGTCAGAATCGCTGAAGGTGATGAATGGAAGACCACCTTTCGGACCCGCTACGGCTCTTACGAATGGAAGGTCATGCCGTTCGGCCTTACAAACGCCCCTGCGGCTTTCCAGCGGTTTGTTAATGACATCTTTTCTGACATGCTCGATGTTTGTGTCATCGTCTATTTGGACGATATTCTAATCTATTCTGATACGCCAGAAGAACACCAAGAACACGTCAAGGAGGTTCTTCGGCGGCTTCGCCATCATCGGCTTTACGCCAATCCCGAGAAGTGCGAATTCAATATGGATACTGTTGAGTATTTGGGTTATATTCTTTCTCCCGACGGATTGACGATGTCCAAGGAGAAAGTTCAGACAGTGCTAGAGTGGCCGGTCCCGAGGAAGGTTAAGGACATTCAGTCCTTCCTGGGTTTTGCAAATTTCTATCGTCGTTTCATTTATAATTATAGCGATATCGTTGTGCCGATGACTCGGCTTACCCGAAAAGGCGCTCCCTGGATCTGGGACAGCAGCTGTCAAGAGGCCTTCGAAAACCTCAAAATCGCTTTTACTTCTGCGCCGATACTGGCCCATTGGGAGCCGAATCGCCCACTTATCGTGGAGACCGACGCTTCCGACTACGCCATTGCGGCTATTCTTTCCATCCAATATGCTGACGGTGAAATTCATCCTCTAGCCTTCCTTTCCAGAACGCTTCATGCGGCGGAACTCAACTACGATACACACGACAAAGAGCTACTGGCCATCTTCGAGGCCTTTAAAGCTTGGCGTCATTATCTGGAAGGTTCGGGTGATCCGGTGGACGTCGTCACCGATCACAAGAATCTTGAGTATTTCTCTACTACCAAGGTTCTCACACACCGACAGGTCCGATGGTCAGAATTTTTACACCAATTTAATATGGTCATTCGCTTCCGGCCGGGTAAACTCGGCAAGAAACCCGATTCGATAACTAGACGCTGGGACGTCTACCCTAAAGAGGGGGATATCGGCTACGCCCAAGTGAACCCTCATAACTTTCGCCCTATCTTTACTAACGAACAACTCACTGCGTCTCTTCGAGCTACCTTCCTGGAAGGCCCCGTTTTACGAGCCTCGATTATCATGGATATCGAAGCTCTACACCAAGCTATCCTTCTTGCCCTTCCCGCCGATCCGAGCTCCGTTGCTGGTTTGGAACTTGCTAAAGATCCTTCCAATGAACGTTGGAGCTTAGGTAGTGACAAGCTACTACGCCTTGACGACCGTATTTATGTTCCTAATCACGGCGACCTTCGCCTTCAAGTCCTTCGTTATTTCCATGATCATCCACTCTCCGGCCATTTCGGCCAGAACCGCACTCTAGAAGCTGTACGTCGTCAATACACCTGGCCCAAGGTCAGAGACTTTGTTCGTGACTACGTTACCTCTTGCACTATCTGTGGTCGCAATAAGCCCCGCCGTCACCGGCCTTACGGCTTGTTGAAACCTTTGCCGGTTCCGGTCCGACCCTGGGACTCCATCTCTATGGACTTCATTGAGCAACTGCCAATGTCGAATGGCTATACAGCTATCCTCGTCGTCGTGGATCGATCTTCCAAACAGGCTATATTTATTCCAACTCACGACACCATTACTTCCGAACATCTAGCTGAGCTTTTTGTTATTCACGTTTTCTCTAAGCATGGTGTTTCTAATCATGTTACTTCCGATCGTGGTTCCGAATTTGTTTCGGCGTTCTTCCGGGCTCTCGGTAAAGCGCTCTCTATGGAACTTCACTATACCTCTGGATATCATCCGGAAGCCGATGGGCAGACCGAGCGTGTCAATCAGACTCTCGAGCAGTACATCAGGATCTATTGCTCCTACCAACAGGATGACTGGTCGCCTTTACTCCCGATCGCCGAGTTCGCCTATAACAACGCTCCCAATGCTTCCACTGGTATTACTCCATTCTTCGCTAACAAAGGATACCACCCAAATATCACCGTTTGGCCCGAGGTCGACATGAAGTCTGACCTAGCTAGAGACTTCGTCGTTAACCTCGATGAACTACACGTTTTCCTTCGAGAAGAAATCCTTTTAGCCCAATCTCGTTACAAGGAACAAGCTGACAGGAAAAGAATCTCGCATCCGGAGTTCCCGATCGGCTCCGAAGTATTTGTTCTTGCTAAACACATTCGCTCTACTCGTCCTACTGAAAAATTCTCAGAAAAATATCTCGGTCCTTTCAAGGTCATCAGTCGACCTGGTACTTTGTCTTACGAGCTCAAGCTCCCAGACTACCTTCGCCGAATTCATCCGGTTTTCCACGTCTCACAGCTGGAGCCGGTTACGCCGAATCCTTTCCCAAATCGTACTCAATCTCCTCCACCTCCAATCGAAGTTGATGGTGAAGAGGAGTACAACGTTGCCGAAATCCTGGACTCCAAGCTGGACAGAAGGTACAAACGTTGCCCTCTACGTTACTATATTCGGTGGGCCGGTTACGAAGGCACCGACGATGAATTCTCTTGGGTAGCTGCTGATGAATTACATGCTGACGAACTGGTACCCGCATTCCACGCTCGATACCCTTTGAAACCTGGACCTTGATCACAAAAAATCATTTTATCCCTTTCCCCGTTTCCGCCGCGCTCCGCCGAAGTTTACTTTGTGCGTTTAGAGGATAAACACGATGATAGTAAATTGAGTGTTTATCTCTATCTCTTATTTGCTTATTATGGTTTCTTTAATCACAGTTCTCACTTAGCTTCCATTTACACTTACACTACTTATACTAAACTAATTACTTCTTACGCCGCTTCGCGGCCCATTCGCTTTCCGACTTCAAAATTGCATTGAACATTTATTTATATACAAAAGTCCAAAAACAAGATTATACAGGAGGCAGAGGACTACAAGAATTTACAAGAAGGGCCGCAGGGCCGATGTCCGATGTCCGTGACTCTACTACTCTACTAACTCCTTCTCTTTTCCCTTGTCAGAGGTCACCGTCTTCGCCGGTGCCTCCCCCTCTCCTCCTTCCTCTACCTCCATCTCTCCTCTTTCTTCCTCTACTTCTCCTTCCCCATCTTCTTCCATACCTTGCTGCACTTCCTTTTCCTCCTCCTCTTCTTCGTCACTCTCCTTCGTAATCCTCCGCCGTTTCAGCGGACGCCGCCGCTCGGTAGTCCCCCTCGACGGTCCAGCCGTCGCCGGTCCTCCTCCCATACCCATCATGGCCATTCTCGTCTCCATGGCTATCAGGCGGGCATGGTCGTCCTCTTGCCTCCTCAACAATTGACGGAGGTATTGGTGAGTTTTCGAGTCCGCCTCTCGTAGCGCCCGGCTGTCGGCGAGACTCTGAGCCATTTGGCTCTCCAAAACAGCGATTCGTTCGCCGGAACCGCCTTCCCGTTGTTTCGAAGTTGTAGGGCGCCCCGAGTAGGAACACCTCACCTTGGCGTCGTGACAGGGCTTACAAATTATCGAACTCCTCTTGCCTGCCTGCATTTGGCAAGGGAGTTTTTTGGTCTTGCACCGTTCGCAAGGTGCGCGGTCTTCTTCGTCATCGTCGTCGTCATCCCCGTCATCGCCGTCGTCGGGATCTCCGCCCATCGGCTAGAAACAAAACGTTAGTGAGGGGATTGAAACCACAAAAAGCTTGACTCACCTGGGCCTTGGCCTTGCCTTTCCCCTTCACTACTCGTCGAACCTCCACCACCGGCCTTCTTGGAGAAGCGGACATCTCACTGGGAGAAGTCCCCCTTTGACTTCTGGCGGTCGCCGCCTCGGCCAAAAGCCTTCTCCGCTCCGCTACCTCTTCCTCCTGTTGACGAGCCCGAATGGCCCGGTCCCGCGCCTCCTGCGCCGCTCGCTCTCTAGCCGCCGCCGCTTTTGCAGCCTTCTCCTCCTCGGCTTTCTTCGCCACAGCGGCCGCCTTCCTCGCTCTTACCCTCTCAACTCTTGCCTGTGCCCTCCGGATTATTTCATCCTCGTCCTCCTCCTCATCCTCCACGTCGTCCTCCTCGTGAGCAGTGAGGTCGATGGGCGGTGGTGGGATAGGGCGTGACCTAGAGGGGCCGGCGGTTGAAGAGCTGGTCGTGGTAGTTTGTGTACGGCTGGTCGTCATGTTGGTGGACTTAGGAGATTTTGGAAAGTTAGGCCCTCAACGGCGAAACTCTGGACCTTTTATACGGCAAAACCTGCGCACGGACCAACAAAAAATTTTCCTGCGAATTGTGTTGGGTTTACGGTGAACCGCGCCAATTCCCGATACCAACGGCTTTTGAAAATTTTCCTGCTGACTGATAGGCCAAATTCCCGATGCTGACGGCCTTTGAAATTTTTCTTTGGTGACTAACCAACTCCCGGTATTAATGGCTTTCGAGGGCTCAAGCCTAAGAGGGGGATACTGTCAAGTCCATGCCGCGGGCCTCCATTCCGCCGCTCGGTATTCCGAAGATCTGCTCTTATTGTAGTCTGACTCTTATTGTTCTTTCTCGCTACACATACCCTTTTGTTCTAGTCTCTCACTATTGTCTTTTACTCTTTCGTTCTAGTCTCTCTTTATTGTCTTTTACTTTACCCTGCAGGTACTACTCGTATAGCTCCTAGTAGTTAGTCTGGCGCTCCGCACCGCTGCGCCGTTCCGTAGATATAAATACTGCCTGTACGCTACTGTAGTTCCTCAGTTTAATTATCAACTTAGATCAACTTAGATCTCCCTTCTCAACTTAACTCTTCTCTAAGTCTTCAGGCTCAACGCCTCGAAGTACGTTCTCCTCGACCTTAGGACTTTAACGTTCTCTGGTCCGCTCCTCGTCATCGGCGATACCGCCGCTCCGACCTGGCTGCTACTTAGCTCCTCTCTCTCTACTCTCGCTCTCCGGGGACTAACGGCGTAACGGCGGTGTTGTTAATAACTTCACTACTGTCCCACTCGTCTTCCGCACTTAGACACCTTGTGACTTTGGCACGGTTACACGGTGTACATGATCTTAACAGCATACCTGGATGAGATGAAGGACTTGCTCGAAGCATTGACTGGGACCAATGTCTCTCTTGTCACCATCTGGAGAACTCTTTGACGCAGTGGATATAGGATGAAAAAGTCTTGTCTCTACCTCAACTGCATATCCTTGTACTTATCTTTGTCCTTCTTTGTTGTAGCTAAAACAAAAAGCCATTGAGAGGAGCGCAATCAAGCGGGCCAGATACATTGCACTTATTGGACTACATTACACTTCAGAGCGGCTAGTTTTTGTAGATGAGAGTTCTGCTGATAGAAGAACCACTTATCGAGGCTATGCATGGGCAATAGGTGGACAGCATGCTACTTGCAGTGCATTTTTTGTGTATGGTCGGCGGTGAGTCTTTCCTGTATTCAAAGTATGTCTCTTGCTAACGTGAATAGCTCTAGATACTCCATCTTACCAGCTCTATGTAGTACTGGAATTCTCACTGTTGATATTGTTGAAGGCTCATACAACAACTTGCGGTTCCGAAAATTTATTGACGGACTCCTCAGCCAAATGAATCCATGGCCTCAATCAAACTCAGTGATTGTGATGGATAATTGTCGTATCCACAAAAATGAAGAGGTTCTTGATATGATAAAAGCTCAGTCAGTTTATTGATTCATTTGACACCCATACCAAATCTCATTCACATTCAGTGGGATACGCTATGTGTTCTTGCCACCCTATTCTCCAGATTACAACCCTATTGAACTTGCTTTTTCTGCCATTAAGGCTTATATTCAACACCATGGAGGTATTGCACATGCGGCTATGTCAGAAAAAGATGATCTCAATGTTTACTTACTACTCAATGAAGCTGTTTGGTCTGTAACTGAAGCAGATACACAAGGATGGTTTGCACATTGTGGCTACTAGTTGTAATAGTCCTAATGTATCAATATTATCAGTAACAATGCCGAGGCATTTTTTCCATCTCCCGGAGATGTTGCTTTTCCTTTTTTCTAATGACCTTACATTCTCTCGCTGCACACTCGAGAACCTTCTTTGCTATGCCTCTTGCTATACCTCCACATATTTCCAGAAGCTCATTCATGGTAAGTCCATCAAGGTCAGAGATACGCATGTACTTTTCTCGAAGGAAATCAGGTGAAAACAATGCAAAGTCATGGTTATTGAGACCATGAGGGCTATCGTCCAGATCAGCTAGCCATTGCTCTAACTGGGGAAAGAGAGTTACATCCTCCGTCAACTCTATGGGATTGGAGCTTGGCATCTCATCACACCCTGAATGACTACGGTGTTTGAATGGCAATGCTGGGGGCTGCATAAATCCAGGTGCACCATATGGTGCATTTCCATAGTGCATCAGTGAGTGGTAGGGATACCCAGATGGTATAGAAGCTGTAGCCAGAGCTGGAGCTGCAGGTTTCCTTTTGCTGGCAAAATCAAGTTTCAACTTTGGCGGGGGGGGGGGGGGGGGGGGGGGGGGGGGGGGTGGTTGCCAATGTCCATCCAGCAACCTAAGGTATTCAATTATATCAGATATATACAGAGTCAATCAGAAGCGAACAACATCACATTCATCAGAGCCCATGTTGCGATGTCAGCAGACTTTAGCTGTGGGTGAGACGTGATACTTTTGAGGCAAATGTGGTTGTGATCTGGACAATGATTATCTTCGCTAATCTTGGCTATCCATTGCGCCTGGCTCAAGACCTTTGTCTTCATCCCTTCTTCTTCTTCCTCTTCAGAACTATCAGAACATTTGCACTGTGAATGCCAAAGATTGAAAATCAGCATCCATACTCAATGATAGCTCTGTACACACCTTTTTCGATGTCTTTACATTGCCTTTTCCATCCTTATCCTTTCCAGGCTTCTCTGACTGTTCACCTGTATGCTTCAGCACCACAACAAATTTCTTCTTAGTCTTAACTCTGCTTTTTGCACAGGCCTTCTGAGCAACCTCGGCATCTTTGATAAGTTCTCGAAGTTGAGCTTCATTCCAAACATGATTGAACGGGTGGTCACTTTGGGGTGTAGTACTGAAACAATAGGCAACCCGGACCTGTCTAGGGGCAATGCCCAATGTGTTGGCAATGGCATACTTGAAATCAGCCCAAAAACTCTTTATTTGCATTGTCAACTGGAATTGAGAATATGAATGCTATAGAATCTGCCGAATAGTTGAGTACTAATGCATGTGAAACAGGCAGAGCACTCACTTTGTTTTTCAACGACTTCAGTCTTGTCCTTTCTGCTAATCCTAATCTTCAGAGGAGATGCTGTAATCATTGTCCTTCCAGAGAGTGGTTCATTGTCGTCACTTTCCTGTTCTTCTATTTCCTCCTCTCCTTCATCTTCTGTCTCACTATCTTCATCCTCTATTCCTGCAGTATCAAGCAGATATTTTCTTCTCCCTAGCTGAACCTGGGTCAGTTCAAATTCATGAGTTGCAGAGGACAATTCGGAATCAGAATCATCACTGACTGAAATCACTTGCTAAAGAAAGGCTAAATGGTCAAAGCAAGGACCTGCGAAGGAATCAGTCAGGTGCAGGTATCGGTTTGGGGGAGAACAGCCCTCGAGACTTTTGGTGTTTTGAGAATAGCCTAGAGGGGAGAGTAGTTAGTAGTAATAGAAAATAAACACTTAGCTGACACAAATCGTCTACGCAATGATTTCACAGTTCATGATACACAATGAGGGTTACACACAAAGGGAGATAAGATTTGTTTGGTAAGTACATCTTGATATTTGACCCAGGCGGCCACGCGTTCTCTTGCGTCGCCCGACGCCGTACATGCCAATCAGAAACATATATAGTATTTGACAAAGAAAAGAGTCTGTCGAAGGTGAAGTATCACTAGCTTCCCAAAGCTTCCAGCGCGTCCGAATATGACCCGGGATTACACACAAGACTGGTTGACCATACCGCTCACCTACGACCATCAGCAAGGACAATTGGGTGGCTCAAGCCCAATGCCTGGTACGGGTGTGCTCCAAGGAAGCAATCCGGCAGCCTTGGCAGCTGGTAGGTGTCATTGACATGCCTAAATTTTGGCTAGACGTCTATGCTGTGAATTGTGACATTTTCACGCATATTGAGAGGACTGTAATTGAGACCCAGATTGACAGTCAAAGTCAATACTGAATCAGTCTAATAAGTTGAAGGGACCATATACCCATACTACCACAAGTTGGTTAGTTTACCCATCCCCGATACTACCTTCGGATAGCAGTCTACCTGTTTGTCAAACAGGATTATACCAGACTCGACATACATCCAAAGGATGACCATTCACGTATGACATGCCAAGGGTATTCTTATTGGACCTTACACTGGCAGGAGTTTGGAAGAACTTACTCAAGTGACCATGAGCCGAGGATTGACTCGAAATGACTTTCTAGAATGAGATCATGCATTAATTGAAAAGACTGTGATTTAGTCTAATAGACCAATCAGGTTGCATGGTTGAGGAAAATGACTAGAAGAACGATCAAAGTACTGCGAGGCTCCGAAGACATATCAAATGAATGTCAAAGAGTCCTGACGTAGAAAATATTGAAGAATGCAATTAAATGAATACTATGCATAACTCCATTGATAGAGTATAGGCACAATGGGTGTCTATTGAAAGAGAGAAGCAATTAGTTTAATCCAGATGAATCAGATTGATAGGATTAGAATCGAGGAGAGCTGATTTGCCTCCGGACGAGGTGACAAACGATTGAAGTAAGTGTTGAACAGCAATGACAGTTAAACACTATTCGAGTCATTCTCTAAAAACAATTAAATTAAATGAATATTGAAGTACCTACCTATGTTTGGGGGTATACTAGAATCTTGGAACCAATATGGACCAAATAAGGACATGTAGATTCAAATTAAATGGTATCTGACTGAGTGTAGAAGTTTCCTTGCGGTTCCGAACGTTTATTGTATTAAATTAATTGTACTGTGCGACTCTATATTCTGTATGTATAAATAGCGATCCGATGTATCTGGAATACAAGTGATTTTGGGACGACGTTGCAGTGCTAATCCGTAAAAAGGAAAGACACACTCCCGCCAGACTGAAACCTCTTCGCTAGCAGCCATTCAGGCCCAGCACTTGTGAGTATAGGAACATTGTGTTCTGCTCCTTGTGACTGCGAGAAGTATATCCAGTTGTTGGATATTCTTCGAACATAGGATCAGTCGTTGGTCTTAAGGGCAAATCACACTGTGTGGTTGTGCCAGCACATAGTTCTAGCCCTCCGTAGGGGTCTGTGTGTTTCGGTTTTAATTTACTTTGATTCAAACCCCCAATTCTTGATATACCCAAATCAATACAAACCAAAGCACAAATCGTGCTGAATCTACCTTGATCAAAGGAATATATCAAATCCTTAGAACGATTCAAATTGATTGATCAAAGCTTCTTACTTAGCTCTCAAAGCTTTGCGGAACCTTTGCCAACGCTACCCCTTGCTATTAAATAAATTTGATAGCAGTGAACTCGCATATTGTGTATTAGATTGGTTGGTTGGAGTGCCCATTAGATTCCTTTCTCTTTCACACAAAAACGAGGCAAGCTCGTTATCTGGAGCCCACCGCGAGGGGTGGTTTTGAAGCTACAATTAGCTTGATAAATTAAATTGAACGTTTGTTTGGATTATATTCGATTATTTGGTAGAAGTGTGTTGATCTTTGTGATACCATTTCTGTGAACTGTCAACATTAGTTCATCAGGAAAACCGCGTACTTCGAAGAATTCAGAGAAAGCAGGAGTATTGACACCGGAAGAATATCGTAAAGCAGGAGTTGTATTTGGGAGATCTACGTTCGGCACATCAGCTCGAACATCCCTATTAAATCCTACGAACGAATCCAGTCGTCCATCCTCTTCGCAAATACCGACAGAAGAATCGCGTGGAAGTTCTGTTTCTAGAGGAACAGGATCATCTATATCTCGAGGAAGACTTACATCTTTGCCGAGGAATTTGAAGAAATCTAATCTCGATCCGAAAAGGAAGAGAAAAGAAATTAATCCGATTGATATTGAAGAAGATATAATTGAATTGATTGCTCCAGAGTCAATTTCAACATCTTCTACGTCGATTGAATCAACTAGATTGATAGATACGTTAACCCAGACTATCTCTCAAGCAAGTAATACGATTGAACCAGTCAAAATGACTACCAATAATTATGGAATGCCTGCGTTGTCAGCTGAAGCTAAGGCTGAGATTGATAAAGCCAGTGCGAAACTTCCAAGAAAGTATAAGACAGCACCATTATTTGATATAACTGATCCAAGTCAAATGATACCATGGTTCGAAGCTACGGAAAGCATATTTGAACATGGAGGAATTACATCTGACGAGGCTAAAGTGAGATTAGCTTTAGAATGGACGTCTTATAAAACGAGACAAGCATTAAGAGTCTTTGATTTGGTGAAGAAACCGAATTGGGATCAATTTAAAAAGGATCTAAAGAATATGTTTCCGCAATCTGTAGGAGATGAAAGAGGATCTAGATTATTGCTTGAACAATTGGTCCATCAATTTAATCCAATTGATGCAGGTGAACAGGAGAAGATGAGAATCTTCAGACTCCTCTTCGATGCTGGAATGAGGGAGCTGATGGACGGACCAAAAATGATCACAGGTAGTGATGCGGTAAGATTGTTCTTGGCACCTATGACTCCCGAAGTAAGGAGAGGCGTGCTAGAAACAGTTGTGAAAGATGTATCAGTTACTTCTATGTCAGATAGACGAAAGGAAGACCCTTTCAAGATTGACGAAGTAATGAATGCGGCTGAAAAGTATATGATTGGGAGTTCCTTTGATAACTACTATCAAACACTTTCCATTGCTTCTTCGAGCCCACCAATTAATAACCCTAATTCATTTAGTAGGGGACACATTAATTTGCCGTTTGCTGCATATGTTCCCAAGACAGATAGGAACTATCTTCAAGCATTGAAACCCAAAGTAGAAGACGAATTTAAGGATCTTCTGGGAATTAAATTAGAAAGTTTGATTCCAAGGGAATTGACGGAAGAACAACAGCAGATGGTTGCGTTGAATAAAGACCTCATGGAGGCAAACATGAAAGAAATTAGAGCTGTGAAGTCATTACAGTCGCACTTCAAAGAAGGAGCAGACATTATGACGCAGTTAACAGCAGTAATGGCACAGATGGCCAAAGAAAATGCTAAAGGAATGATTAATTCGATACCACCGAGTGGTCCCTCGAATCAATCTAATAGATTTGAAAGAAATACGACACCGAGAAGTTCGAATGGAACTCAGTGGGCATGTTTCTTGTGCAAGTCGACAGATCATTTTATGAATGAATGTCCACACTTGCTGGAATTTACGAAAAGAGGTTGGATGATGCCTGAAGGAGGTGACTCGAAGCATTACAAATTAAGAGACAATGCTAGAATGCCTCGAGACGATCCAAATATACCTCGATACAAGAAAATTGAACAAATGGCGAAAGACTTGGGATGGGATCGTGCTGAATCCTATTTTGCAAACATGGAAGATGATGAAGATGATAAAGTCATGGACCAGCAGATGAATCCTAACGTCAATCTAGCTGTTTGGATGACAAGAATAGAGGAACTATCGGATAGACTTGGGAATTTGGAAGCACACCGAGAAGATGATGTCCGTGTGTTCAACCAAGATAGTTCAAATGGAAAAAAATAAGTACTCCAATGAAGGAGCAGGATTGGTTCATGAGAACTTTAAGATCCAATGCTGTAGCTCCGGAGGAAAGTGAGAAAGCAAAACGAAATCAATTTAATGATAATACGAAAAGATTAGTATTTGATGGGGTGCATATACCCAAGAAACCAGGTTTAATACCAGGTAAATTGGTTGAAACGACCAATGGAAATCAGAAAACAGTGAGATTTGAGGCTCCAAAGTCCATAGATCGGCCTTTGAAGAAGTCTTCAGTCACGATTGAAGATGTTGATGAATCTGATGACGAGGATGCTATTAAATTAAGTCCTTCGTCAAGACCAACGAATCAAATTAATAGCGAACATACAGTCATTCCCAGGTCGTTTATACAGTCAAATGTAGTTGTACCTCGGAATGAACAATGAACATGTCTATCCCAAATCCTATCCCAAATCTAATTAGATAGAAAACATGTATTGACCCATCTGAACAAAATATACACTAAATATTTGGGGTGGAAGGATAGGAATGCATGCGATCTACGTTATCAGTACAAAAGTTCGTTATCGGTCAATAAGGGTTCCTTTGGACAGTAGTCACATTGATTGTGATTCCCTTATTGGGTGATTTATAATCATGGCGGCGATCAAGCTCGTGCTCATGTTTGTGTTGCTCTACGTACATATTCCAACTAGAACTAGTGATCGCAAGGCTAATTGCCACTCAAACCGTCTCCCTCATCATCCTCATCACTATCCTCGTCACTATCATCCTCCTCGGGCTCAATCGCCTCGTTTCCGTTTGCTCTTTGCCTTTTCCTTGTCAGTGCCGTTCTTCGTGAAGACACAAAATCTCCGAGCTTTGGTTTTGTGGGTGGCTTGACCAACACACCAGATGTATAGGTTGGCTTCACGGGCTTCGTCCAATGTGGCTTTCTACGCTCAGTACGTGCCAATTCCTGCTCCTTCTTCCATACTTCAACTGATGTCTCCCACTTCTCCATCTCCTTTGTATTATCTTCTTCAATTTTCTGACACTCGGCCTCCCACTTCAGCAGGGCAGATGTCAGCTGCTTCTGTGCATGAGTTTTGGCATCTTTCTTCCTTGCTGCCTTTGCCTCCTCTTCTTCCTTTTTCTGCCTAGATTGTTCAACAAGTTCGATGAAAGCCGCATTTGTCAACAGCCTTGGATGGCCATCAACATGTAATCGTGTTGATTTCTTCCCAGCGGCTTTCTCCTCCTGGTATTCCAGCTGGGTTCTCAGTCGTCTCGTGTACATATCTTGCAAAATGTTTTGGGCTTGCATGGCCATCAACCATTCCTTCTGCTGGTTGATGAGGCCATTGCTTCGCCGCAGTGCTTGTTGAAGCTCCACCTCATATTCAGTCCTTGGCTGATGGGAAAGTAAACGAGCATCCTGCTCTTTTATTGGTGAAATGAACGTTGTTGCCATTTCTGGCAAATGCGATGTTGAACGAATAGGTGAGTCGGAAACTAGGAATGATGTAGATGTTGAACTGAGTCAGGAAAGAGTATTTGATAGTGTTTGCGAAAATGGAGAATGCTGCGGAGTATCAGGGGATTGATGAGAGGGTGTATGAGGTTCTATTTGGGGGTGATGCAAAGGTGTATAGGTTTCTGTTCGAGGGCGACGCAAAGGACGTTGTGACAGAGTATGAGGCTCCAATTCATCAGGTGAGTTATCGATCATGTCCGCTTTACGTTTCTTTGCTTGGCTGATATGAGTACCGACAGTTCTTGCACTGGACTTGTTACACCCAGTGGCATTAGACGTGTGGCGGAAGTTGTACTCTCCAAGCTTGGTGCCATCATTTCCTCACTGATGACATCTGGATTGTAGGGAACGACACCGGTTTTAGCAAAAGCGGATTTCACATTGGCGGTAGTGAACGCATAAACGGAGATGAAGTTCCCTTTCGTAACCCTCCCATGATTCATCTCATATTTATCACGTTCATCACTCCCGGCCCGCTTCAGTGCACTAAAAATTACTACATCCAAGCCTTGGTAGATGTGTGTTGAATGCGACGGGTAACACAAGACATGAATATCGTGATCACAGGCATATTGTAAGAATTCGAGAGTGTAGTGCGAATTATGGCCATCAACGAGAAGAAGACGGTGTCGCCCTTGTGCCTTGGCGTGTGTCTGTTTGTCAAAATCCTCAATCCATGCTCGTCCGATTTCGCCATCCGTATAACCCTTTTTCTGATGCCCTAGCCTAATGATAGTTCAGAGAACAATTCTTCAATGAATCCTCTGTACTTACCTAGCATCAAGTCTGTTTTCCTGTAACCAACTGCTCTGGAAATGCTCTCCTTTGTAGATGATAATGGGTGCAAGGTTGGTTCCATCTGCACAGATAGTGGGAAGGACAGTAATGTTTTCACGGTCTCCATCGCGTTGCTGATGCTGTATACTTTTGCCTGTCCCTCCGATAACATACTCTCGAGTTCCAATGCCACCCTGGATCCCTGTTTCGTCCCCACCGTAGACTAGTTCATCAGGTATGTTCTCTAACTCTCTGGTCTCCTTCAAAAGCTGATAAAATTCTTCCTTGGTGATCGGATTCACTGCACGCGCGCGTGATTTGTCGAGAGGATGGGACCAGTATCTCCCGAGACGGTCATGATGCTGCGTAATGAAGCGGGTTGCCCAATCTGCATCGAGGCCATTCTCCGGTGCCAAGGAACCCAGACGGAATTTCAGAATTTGAGTCGCATGTTCTCGAAGTCGGCGTGGACTGAGTGGGAATCCGCGTGCAGCCATTTCAATTGCGTAGGTTACCACAATGTCTTCTTCTGCAGCAGTAAGCCACCGCTTTGTTCGATTGAAATCAGACATGGTAGTACCACCATTGAAATGGTTTAGGAGTGTGGTGTGATTGAGTTTGATACGAGTTTTGGTAGTTTGAAAATGTTCATCTGAAACTTCATCGCAGATCTTTCGTGCTCCTTTGTGCCTCTCACCTTCACCTAACTCTCGATCATGCTCTTCTCTGTAACGCCTGAGTGCTTCTTTCTCCAAGTTATCTAGGATTTGGCGGTTTTTCTGTGTTTCAAGGGCTTTCGACTGAGGTCTGCCAACCATTTGTGCATCTATTAAGTAGAGATGTTGTTACGACGAGGAAGAATATTGGTTTGTAGCAATGCGTTGCTTGACTTTCCTATTTTGGACAAGCTCCTTTAGAAAAGTGTGATGTGACAAGGGCGTGCCTCATCGTTCACTATGATTTCTGCTTTATGATGATTTTGAGCTTGTCTGCTCACATCTGGCCTATCATCATCTTTCAGCAGAGTGATTTAGGCTATGAATGGCCTGTGCAACTTCTTCTGTGAGCATTTGCTCTCCAAATATCTGATAATCTACTGTATAAAATTCACTTTCTGGCCTGTTTTACGTTATACAGTGTATGGAGCTCAAATAAGAGGTATTTTTGTTTGAGAAACTATCGGATATTGTGTACTAGAACCAGTAGTTACAAAATGTTCCAACTCCGAAGGTATATAGGCATGTTCAAGATCATTCCGGGGTCACTGTATAAAGGATATCAGATGTATAAAGGACCTGGGAATGACTGTAGACCATATGATCATGTTCAACCTAGGACGTATCGTCCTATTCAAATTAATACACCTACGAAGGTACCAAGAGACCAGACGAATCAAATTGATAGTCATGGATATACTCCAGCCTATAAAATTAGGAATGAAGTCTCGAGACCAGGTGTAGAAGAAGATATAGCAAAGAAGATATTCGATGCTAAAGTTGATTTGAGTACAGAAGAATTAGCAGCTTTATCACCTGCTATCAGAAAGATTATTATGCGCAAGATACGCAAGAGAAGAGTCCGTCCAAGGACTAAAACGAATAACTACGTATCAACTTTATCCAAAGATGGAGAAACTGAAATTTTGGACAATCCATCTAGGGTACGGATGATTGATACATGCATTAGAATTGAAGATCTTTGGCAGGATCAGATGGATATGTTTGAAGTCCTGACTGAGAGTCGTAACGACATTCCTGTGGGATCTATAGTGCAGAAAGACATTGTGGAAAGTTTTCTACGAGACCTTTCCATTAATGATGAACGAAGGAACATTGCCATAGTTGTTAATCAAAGCGTGGCATATGAAGACCATAGTGATCATCCAGTGGTAGTAGCAAATCAATCAAATGGATTACGTGCTGTTACTCCTGAAATCAATAATAAAGATGAAGAGATTGAAAGTGTATTGGACCAAGATTCACAGATTGTTGTGATAGATCGATTGATAGCTATAGGTCTAGGAATTACTTTGGATCCAGAATTCACGATCAGAATGCAAGATGCAAGTGGAAAATTAAACCAAACTCTTGGTTTAGCAAGAAATATTCCATTTAAATTTGGTGAAGTTACGGTGTACTTACAACTACACGTACAGAATAAAGCGCCATTTCAAGTGTTATTAGGGAGACCTTTTGATGTCTTGGTGGAAAGTGAAATTAAGACCTTTGGAAACGGAGATTCCGAGATAACAATCAGCGATCCGAACTCACACAAGAGGGTTACTGTAGGAACCTATCCTCGTGGCCAGAAAGGTTGAAACATTCAAATTAATACCTCACGATATAATGAACCAAAGAATGTTACACCTGATAATAAAAAATCGACAGGTGAAAATGATTCAAAGGGAAATTTTCATTCCTCGATGAGTTGAGTAGCGACCAAGGAGAGGATGAATACGCTATAAGCTTCCACTTTGATGAAAAGCAAAACATCGTATTAGATGGATACAAACGATGTGAACAAGAAACGTTCTCTAAGAAAGAGCTTTCTGAAGCATATGTTCTTGCATCTAAAGAACATTTAAAGTCTCAAGATGATCAAGCTGAAGAAATAATTGATTGTCACCTTAATCAAAAGACGATTGGGGATAAACAAGTATTCTGTGTATGGAGAGATGGTGTTTTAGGCGAATTTGACGATCAATTGAATAATGACCAGTTCAATTTAAATCCTATAAAGTCGTTCTTCCTTCAAAATGGAAGGATCAAGCCTAAACCCGTACGAAAGAAAGTTCAGAAGAGGCGATTTGTTGAACCTATACTACAAAAATTTAGTTTGGGGGAGAATTGCGATAAATCTGAATCCACAGAGACCACACAGAATCAATGTAATAACGAAAATACCTCTGAGACGATCAGAGATGATAATTGGAATAAACCTAAAAACTCTCAAAGAACTAGGAAGAGAATGGTTTGATATGAAATACTCAAAAGAGGAACTGAATCATTCCAAAGATCTCAACCGAGTTTTGAGAAAGTAAGATATGAGTCAAGGCAACGAAAGAAAGGAAAGGCCCAGGACTCGAAGGACAAGAAGGAGAATGTTCAGCCAGACTTAGTGAATGAACCTCCAACAAATCAACTTGAAGAACATATTAAATTGAATGAGCAGGATAGATCTCCTATCAATTTAATAGAAGAAACAAATAAACAAGTGGTTAATGAAGCCATAGGAGGCGAGAAACCAATCAACTTGAATACAGAAGAAGTGTTTACGAAGTATAAACCAGTTGACAAGAAGGTTAACCCTATAAAGGCAATGTTACCAGATGAATTTAGAATTGAAAGACACATTCATTGTGATCCGTTATTGGAACTACCTGAATTGTCGAAACATCCTAAACCGTTTGTTCTTACGGGAAGATATACGGAAGAAAGGAAAGAGATAATAGACAAGAATCATCCTGAAGGATTTTTGTGGGAACAAGAGAGAGATCTTATGCACGAAATGATGTGTAAACAGGAAGCAGGTTTTGCTTGGGAACCAAGTGAAGCTGGGACCTTTAAAAATGAGTTCTTTCCACCTGTGAAAGTACCTGTAATTCCACATGAACCGTGGGTTGAAAGGAATATACCAATTCCACCAGGTATCTTCGAGGATGTGTGCAAAATAATTAAAAGTAAAATTGACTCAGGAATATACGAACCATCAAATGCTAGTTATTGTTCGAAATGGTTCTGTGTCATTAAGAAAGATGGCAAGAGTCTATGATTAGTACATAGTTTGGAACCTTTGAATAAGGTTACCATCCAACACTCAGGTGTACCTCCTGCAACTGCAGATCTAGCAAGATCCTTCAGTGGAAGATCTTGTGGAGAAACCTTAGATTTATATGTTGGATATGATGAACGAGAATTAGATCAATTGTCTAGAGACATGACGACGTTTCAAACGCCGTATGGACCACATAGGTTAGTAAAACTACCTATGGGGTGGACGAATTCTGTACCTATATTTCACGATGATGTGACATATATTCTACGAGATGAAATACCACACGTAACAATTCCTTACATTGATGATGTACCTGTAAAAGGACCATCAACTCGATATGAATTACCAGAAGGAGGTTACGAAACTATTCCAGAGAATCCTGGAATTAGACGATTTGTTTGGGAACACTTCCAAAACATGAATAGAGTAATACAACGAATGAAATATGCAGGTGGAACCTTCAGTGGAACCAAAGCATTTCTTTGTTGTGAGGAAACAATTGTCATAGGACATAGATGTACCTATGAAGGCAGTATGCCAGAAGAACATATTGCTCAAGTAGTCCTAGAATGGCCTTCATGTTGTGATAAGACTGAGGTTCGAGCATTCTTAGGAACTGCAAGTCAATTGAGAATGTTCATTGCGAACTTTGCTAAGAAAGCAGCTCCTTTGACTAAGTTGACGAGTAATGTTCCATTTGAATGGAATGAAAAATGTGACAAAGCAATGGACGAATTAAAGGATGGAATTCGAGAATGTCCAGCTTTGAGACCAATTAATTTTGATTGGGATGTTTACTTAGCGGTGGATACCTCTTACAAAGCTGTGGGATGGTATATCTATCAAATTGATCTGTCTGAAAAGAAGAAGTTCTTCAATTACTTTGGATCAATGACTTTGAATGAACGCGAAGCACGATTCTCGCAATCTAAGAGAGAATTGTATGGCTTAAAATTAGCATTGGAAGCTAGTTATTATCATGTCTATGGATGTAGACTGTTTAACAGTTGAAACCGATGCAAGTTATATTAAAGGCATGTTAGACAATCCTAGTTGTGGTCCTAATGCAACTATAAACCGTTGGATTGAGCATGTACGAAACTATCACTTTACATTAATCCATGTAAAAGGTGCAACCCATGGTCCTGATGGATTATCACGAATCACACCTGGTGGATGGCAAACAAAGCGTCCAGAAGTAAATCCAGAAGATTACGTTGATGAGGATGGTGGGGAACCAATTAATTTTATTATGGGAGATGGGGAAACGGAAGAGCCGTATCAATTTGATGACTTCAAAGATCAAATTGACCCTAGAAGTGGTTACTTATACGAAGCAGCTTAAGAAGCTGATGATATTGAATTAGATGTACAAGAAGCTCTAGATGAAGAGCGCAGCTACGAGATTCGTAGGAACCACATGTTAGAATCCAAAAACGCAACATGTGAAGTCTTCAGTAGGAATTTGTTCCCTACTTTTGACGAAGAATTTGTACAAAACAATCTGTACCCAGAAGCACATAGATCTTCTGAGGGTAATAGATTAGACGAATTAATTCCTTTGATTGGGAAGTACTTGTCGAACCCATCAGATGAATCCCTGGAGGAAATGTCAAAAGATGAACGGATTAAATTTATTAGATTGATTAAGAAATTTCAAGTGGACGACCAAGGAAGGTTGTACCATAGGAATACTGATCAACCTGATCAACCACAATTAGTGGTGGAAAAAGAAAAGCGTATGCACATGTTGAATAGTGCACATGATTGTTTAGGACACAAAGGAGTCTTTGCAACGAATGATTTCTTGCAGAAACGATTCTGGTGGCCTGACATATATAAAGACGTGGAATGGTATGTGAGATCATGTAAGGAGTGTCAAAATAGACAGATGAAGCTGTTGAAAGCACCTCCTACTTTGATGCATACACCTTCATTGTTTCAGAAGGTACATGTCAATACAATGATAATGTCGATTCCATCTAATGGATGTAAATACATTATCCATGGAAGGGATTCACTGTCTTTGTGGTCTGAGGCCCGAGCAGTAAAACATGAGAATGCTAGGACTTTAGGAGAATGGTTCTTTGACGATATAATTTGTCGTTGGGGATGTCCTGAAGAAGTGGTGACCGATAATGCAGGTCAAATGAAAAACATGCTAGCTTGGTTAGAAGAGAAGTATGGAATTAAAGGAATAAGAATTTCCGCCTACAACTCTCAAGCTAATGGAAAGATTGAAAGAGCGCATTTGGACATACGCCAGGCTTTAATTAAAGCAACTGGTGGAGATGTATCTAAATGGTTCTACTTTTTGAAAATGATACTATGGGCGGATAGAGTAACACCGAGACGTGGTCTAGGTTGTTCTCCATATTTCCTGGTAACAGGAGCTGAACCGTTGCTTCCCTTTGATATTGTGGAATCAACTTGGTTGGTGAATCCACCTAATAGAATCTTAACTAGAGATGAATTAATTGGATATCGTGCTCAAGCTCTGTCGAAACATAACTCATTCATTGAGAAAGTACGACGTAGAGTAGATGCAAACAAAGTTGCAGAGCTACGAAGATTCGAACGAAAATATAGACATACAATTAAAGATTGGGATTTCAAACCAGGTCAATTGGTCCAGGTTAGGAATTCTGGAATTGAAAAGAGTTTGGATAGAAAAATGTATCCAAGATATAGAGGACCTATGGTCGTAATCAGACGAACTAAGGGTGGCTCTTATATCATTGCTGAAATGGATGGAACAGTACTCAAGGAGAAGGTCGGAGCCTTCAGAGTATTGCCGCATTTCACGCGAAATGAACCAATTGAATTGCCAAACAATATTCACGAGCTTATCGACTTAACTGCCGAACAATTAGATTTAATGGTAGAAGACAAAGATGAATATTGGATGACACCAGAAAATGATTACATATTCGATGCCATACCACATTTGAGACTCTCAGATACCAACTCTGACGAAGAACTCAGTGAGGAAGAGGATCAATAATCAGATTGAAACTCTAGATGGTATACTGTTACAAACTAACATCATGAAATGAATGGCGATGGTAAGATGATGCATCTACTATACAGCTGTGAAGGCATAAAAACAGTAGGCATGAAATGAATGAATACGAATAGAGGAAACCATGTAAAGACAGTGGGTCAACACGAACAACTGTTTTTATAATATTTATGGGTTTTAAACGAATGCATCTAAGTGATGATGTATCAGTTTAAATGAAAATCAATTAGATGGAATGCAGACCTAGGCAGAGACGTGTCCTTTGTCTTCCATCATAGGAGTAACACCACGAGTGAATGGAGTAGTGGCTCGTTCAGACGGTCTTAGGGACTGGAACAGCATTCTCTGTAGGAGTGACGACGGTGTCCTCAGAACCAGTGGTGGGAATACTCTGAGCAGTAGCGAAACTTGCGTCAGAAGCAGAAGAGTCTGAACCAGAATCTTGGCGACTTTTCAAGATGCTGCAGGCTTCGTCCGCAATTACCTTGGCAATACGTGCACGAGTTGCATAAGTCTTGACCAAGTTTGCGTTAAATTCGAATTCAGCTGCCTGAAAGTTGAGTGTAGCAGCAATGAATTTGGTACTTTGCGACTCAAGAGGAGCTGGCGGAGTATTGAGATTGGAAGATACGACTTGAGCAAGAGCATGATTGATATGCTTGCTATGGGTCACTAAATCACGAAATAAGAATCCATTTGAAACGGATTTGAATTAAATTGATTCACCTTTATCTTCAGCGAGGCACGACATACAGTTAGAAGAAACATGACTGTCTGTGTGGCAATGAACCTTGCTGAGACGAGGAGAAACATCGTTCACAGCAGACTTTTCATCCTTATTGGAACCTTTGTTGGAACCAGTAGTGGGATAGGGAGTGCTGCGACAATTCTATGACATAGAATAAGTTGTGGAGACAAAACAGGATAACATTTTAACTCACCTTGATGAAAGAGAGAGTAGGCTTCTGTTTGAAACTGCGTTCAGTTCCAGACACCAACTCGTCCTCGAAGGCTGAGTTCATCTAAACGAAATTGATAAATCAAATTAATTGAGATTAGATCTGAAGATTTACCTCGACATCAGAGTCGAAACGAACAGATCTAAGTTCCCATTTGATATCACGAGAGGAAGCAAATCTTGTTGTTTTCTTCTTAGACTTCTTCACAAAACGAGAATTATCGGAACGAGTAGACGCCTCGTGATCCGAATGAACTGAACGAGCACGATCGAGGAGGCGATTCCTGACAAAAGTGTTCTGAAAAGACTATTAATGTAAATAGTCACGAATGAAATTGATACATACACGAGCATCATTGGCAAAAGCCATGAACTTAAGATGTTGCTCGAAGTGAGAATCACTGACGATGTCAGGAAATAGTTTGTGCCCGAGACACAAAGTATCGATAATGCTCTGACGAGCAGTCAAGTTAGAGACCTGTCTAACATGACTACGAAGGGTCACAGGCTTTTCCTGATAATAAACGATTTAAATTAATACGTATCAATTAAATTGAATGAAGAATACATACCAAGAGATCATGAAGATACTCGGTAGACCGACGAAGGACAGAAATTGTTGCCTTGTCGGGATTGTTCGTCTTCTTGCCTTTGTACGAAGCAAGTAGCTGCTGCAAAGCACCCAAGTGGGGCTCAGCAACTCGAGCAATGTCAAGATCCTTCTTGTGATGGATAGGCATGCTAGGATGAACGATAATAGATGTTGATGGAACTTTATATGGAATGAGAGCTCGAGTAAGTTCGACTAATGCAAGTCGACTTGGAACGAATGGCATATTGAAAGTCAATTGGCCTGAGCTTTTATACCGAAACAGTGAAATCAAGCTCCTGACCAAATTAGGACAACTGAGGACAGTTGGATTCTTTAGTTTGGGGAGGAGATATCGATTTGATTGAAAATTTACAAAATTTCAATTAGACTAATAGTTTGGCAATTAGATTGAATGGTATTGCGAATGCAGTGACCCAGAATTGATCAAAGAGATCATACAGAAGGTCAAAATAAGCGGAATGAGTAAAGAAACTACGCTCAGAACCTGAAAGTGGAGTTGAGAATACCTCCCGACGTTGTTATGATCAATGGCGAACGGAGATCGACTTGAACACTCAGGACAATGAAGACCGTAAAGTCTTGCGGACCTGATCTCGCATGAAAGCTCATGCCAGGATCCGGAATGGAGTTTTACTTTGAACCCCTATTCAAAGGTGGAACTCAGAACTGGCTCGATAATTCGCAAGCACTCATTCAAATTAAAACATGAATTGAGTGAACAATGTATTGAGGGAGGAGGAAATGTATCTACTCATTCAAATTAAACAGAATGAGCAAGTGCAGCTCCTCAATCAAAGTAAATGAGATAAACAAAGTATTTTGACTAGAACTTAGTTTCACTCATTTAAATTAATATGAAAATGAGCATAAAAGCTCGTAAATTGATATAGACAAGATAGCAGTAAAGCTATCCACAACTAAAAATAATAGGTAAACGTACCTACAAGAAATACAAGAAGATACAAAAGATATTAGACTAATAAATCTAATAAAATGAAATGGTCTCGAGCGACCGGTGGTCCTGAAAAGGTCCATAGATGAGATGTTGGGTTGAAAACCCAGAGGATAAGACCGCGAGTGGTCAGCTATAATGAGATATTGGGTTTAAAAAACCCGTCCGTTCGTGTATAACAAAATGTAAAATAAAATAAAATAAAAAAAACAAATGAATGAACGCCCCGAAGACCCCAAGATCCAAGCTTAGAAAGCCTGAGCAGACTCAGATCCCCTTTTCGGGAGATGGAGTCAACTCAGTCAAACTTTCGATTTGAGGCAGGTCCAATTCAGTTTGAATCGGACTTCCTCTGGAAGGCTTGCAATGTCTTCGACCCCTGAATCCTTTTCAACTACGGTAATTGGAGGAGAACCTTGAGTATCGAGATCTTCCGAGTCTTGGACCGCAGGATCTGGCAACTGAAAGACGTCTACCAGATGTCCGTCCGAGGTTATCGTTGCTGAAGAAGCGCCAGAATGGATGCTACGGAGTAGATCGATCCATTCTGCGGGCGTTCGATTATCAAAGTTCAACCCATTTAAATTGAATGGGCTGGACCACTGAAAAAGGGTGGCCAAGACAGTCCAATCCTCAACGGAGAGAGATTTGCGTTGAGGTTCGGCAGCCTTAAGGGCCTCGAGCACAACGATTGGATCCTGACCAGCCCGTTGTAAATCTAGGAATGACTGCAGGAAGGACTGGCGGGCCTGGTCGAATAAAGCACCTAGTCTGTCCAGCTGCGTGCGAAGTTCCTGAGTGCGTCGAAGGGAATTCGTCAAGTCTAAATGAATGAAATTAAGAACCGGATTAATAAATCAATTTTAAAAGAAAATAAAAAGAAACAACTTACTAAGTGTACTGCTTGTGGTGGCGACGTGAAGCGCATTAAGCACGTCCATGGCCAAATCTACATCTAATGAGCACATGCACTTGAGGCTCCGAGAGGAGCATGACTCACATTTGAGCCCTGGCAAACGAGAAGAGTTTGAATTAAACTCTCCTCGAGACAAAGCTGAAATGCAAGCCTGCGCAGGAATTGCAGGCTATGGAAAATATGATTAACTAATTAAAATGAAAGTACTAAAACAAAGGAACTTACGTCACGAATAGTACGATTGATTTGCAGTAAATCCTGCATGGTAAAACTGGCCTTTTGGGTAGTCAAAATAACACCTAAATCGAGGAACTCGGGGTTCACGTCGAATATGGGGTTTTGGCGTTGCAAAGGCGCGCTGTTCTATTCAAATTGACACAAATGAATCAGATTAAATAAGATAGGAAGAAGTTGGAAACTCACTCGGGCGTGTTCAATTCGTTTGAAAGGAGTGAAGCCTTCCACCGAGTCTCCTGGCAATTTCAGACGACCCTGCTCATCAATGAGCAGGGCGGGACGGAAATTTGATGCTTTGGGAGGGGCGGGGGCGGATTTCGAAGATTTAAGACGTTTCGAGGGTGGAGGTACCACCTCCTCCTCTGTATCGACTCTTCGACATCCAAGACCTCCATTTGACGTGCTTTTCCTTTTGCGGCCTGACGAAGGCGAGGGGGGAGACGAACACGTTTAATTTGATAAGAGGGCGTCGCCGATTCTTCTGACTCAGGGGACATCCGGGATTCCTCTACCACTTTAACAGTGGTTTTGGACCGAGCTGTTGCTTGGAGTTTAGGGAGAGGCTTCTCCACCTTCTTCTTTGAAGAAGAAGCTTTGGGAGTATCAGAAAGATCTTCCTTGCGAGGAGTTTTAGTAGCGGAGCGACGATCCACTAGAAGACAAAGAAAGAATGAATTAAATAGAATTGAAGTGAAAAAAGATGATACGCACGGATTGATGAGGCATCAGCCATAAGGCTAGCCAATTCACGTTTGCGTTTATTCTGTTTAGGAGGACCCACTGATTGATGATCTCCTGAAGGAGAAGGGGAATCCTCCGCAGGAGAAGGATTGAGAGGACGAGGACCTTTTGTGGACGAACGAATTGATATAAAAGGATCTAAATCCTTAGATGTGACCAGACGCATTATTGCACTTCCCTCGCGAAATCGTAAACAAAAGGGAATAGGAATAGCAGGGAAACGTTTAAATTCCCGAGACTCCTACTTTTCAGTTAAGAGGAATTAAAAAGCTAACAGGAAACAAAGGGACAAACCAAGCGAGATGACCGATGATCAGGGGGAATTCCCCAGTGATGTTCTAAATTTTCACGTAGGAAAGCAGGAAGACCTTGAGCTAAAAATTCGACAGTTAAAAGGACAAGTTCTGCGAATAAAGGACAGTTGGAACGACCAATCCAAAAATCATGGATATAATTCTAAAGTAGAAATTAATGAATAGGAACGAAAGAAAAGAGGAATAGGAACGCACTAGGAATGGCGCCGCTTCCTCAATAGCCTCATAGATTTCATCTGAATCGCCCGATGTCTCTACCGATGCCTGTAATGACCGGATGATCATACGAGCACAGCAAAACAAGTCTAGGCCCGAGGCCACAGACAGAGGAAATTGCGAATCCTGGGGAAACGAGAAAGGAACCAGGGCGCGGGGATATAGAAATATTGGCAGAGCGCTCGATCCGTCGTAGTCGGGAGAATTCTGAGAACTAAGGACAGGTGGGACATATTTCCCATCCAAAAGCTTTTGATATTCAGGGCTGTCGAAAAACGAAGGAAGCGAGGATTTTGATTTGATACCAGCTAAAAGTTCTTGCGCTTCTGCCAATGAGGAAGGAAGCAGAATAGTGGAAGCTACAGCCTGAGTTTGACTTGAGGTTGAGGCCATTTTGAATTAATAAGAACGAGATGAAGGAAGAAAAAGAAAGAAAACGGACTTCAACAAAAATTTGTTGAACCCCGTGCCCTGAACCAAATAAATGTACACACTGAATCAGTGTGTACGTCAGAATAGTTCTCCGTGAAATGGAAGCTTGTTCTGTGATTAGATGATAAAAAGATTGTGAATTAAAATTTTGAAATGTGATACGAATACCGAAAAAGTATCCAATTCAAATTGAGCGCTAAACTGCTACGATTCGTAGCAGGCGTGTGAATAAATTGATAGATGAGCGCTAGAAACCCATTTGAGGGCATCCAAATTGATTGGAGAGCATGGAGAAGTAGAGATCCAAACCCAGTGAATTACATTAAAAGGAGATATAGTCTTGTCGAATCAATCTAATAACAGATTGGGTATCCTTTCCCTATACAAAACTACGAATGACCGAGGACAGTCAAATTCTTTAGTTTGGGGGGGATGACACACCTAAATTTTGGCTAGATGTCTATGCTGTGAATTGTGACATTTTCACGTATAGATTTGTATCAAGAGGACTGTAATTGAGACCCAGATTGACAGTCAAAGTCGATACTGAATCAGTCTAATAAGTTGAAGGGACCATATACCCATACTACCACAAGTTGGTTAGTTTACCCATCCCCGATACTACCTACGGATAGCAGTCTACCTGTTTGTCAAGCAGGATTATACCAGACTCGGACTACATCCGAAGGATGACCATTCACGTATGACATACCAAGAGTATTCTTATTGGACCTTACACTGGCAGGAGTTTGGAAGAACTTACTCAAGTGACCATGAACCAAGGATTGACTCGAAATGACTTTCTAGAACTCAGGAATTATCAAATACTCCTTCTAGAACGAGATCATGCATTAATCTAAAAGACTGCGATTTAGTCTAATAGACCAATCAAGTTGCATGGTTGAGTAAAATGACTAGAAGAATGATCGAAGTACTGCGAGGCTCCGAAGGCATATCAAATGAATGTCAAAGAGTCCTGACGTAGAAAATATTGAAGAATACAATTAAATGAATACTATGCGTAACTCCCTTGATAGAGTATAGGCACAATGGGTGTCTATTGAAAGAGAGAAGCAATTAGTTTAATCCAGATGAATCAGATTGATAGGATTAGAATCGAGGAGAGCTGATTTGCCTCCGGACGAGGTGACAAACGATCGAAGTAAGTGTTGGACCGCAATGACAGTTGAACACCATTCGAGTCATCCTCCAAAACAATTAAATTAAATGAATATTGAAGTACCTACCTATGTTTGGAGGTATACTAGAATCTTGGAACCAATATGGACCAAATAAGGACATGTAGATTCAAATTAAATGGTATCTGACTGAGTGTAGAAGTTTCCTTGCGGTTCCGAACGTTGATTGTATTAAATTAATTGTACTATGTGACTCTATATTCTGTATGTATAAATAGCGATCCGATGTATCTGGAATACAAGTGATTTTGGGACGACGTTGCAGTGCTAATCCGTAAAAAGGAAAGACACACTCCCGCCAGACTGAAACCTCTTCGCTAGCAGCCATTCGGGCCTGGCACTTGTGAGTATAGGAACGTCGTGTTCTGCTCCTTGTGACTGCAAGAAGTCTATCCAGTTGTTGGGTATTCTTCGAACTTAGGATCAGTCATTGGTCTTAAGGGCAAATCACGCTGTGTGGTTGTGCCAGCACATAGTTCTAGCCCTCCGAGGGGTCTGTGTGTTTCGGTTTTAATTTACTTTGATTCAAACCCCCAATTCTTGATATACCCAAATCAATACAAACCACAGCACAAATTGTGCTAAATCTACCTTGATCAAAGGAATATATCGAATCCTTAGAACGATTCAAATTGATTGATCAAAGCTTCTTACTTAGCTCTCAAAGCTTTGCGGAACCTTTGCCAATGCTACCCCTTGCTATTAAATAAATTTGATAGCAGTGAACTCGCATATTGTGTATTAGATTGGTTGGTTGGAGTGCCCATTAGATTCCTTCCTTTCTCTTTCACACAAAAACGAGGCAAGCTCGTTATCGCGGTAGTCTGGGTCGTATTCAGGCAGGTTGAGGTCTCTGGAGATGGATGAGCTGTATAATAGGCTAGAAGATTTTGGAAAACAAACATACGGAGCCATGGGTTTATGAAAGTCGAATGAAAGGTCGTCATTTTGAGAACGGTCCTGAGATTGGTGTAGGTGGCAGGAGAATATTAGGTCAATTAGGTCAGGTCATTGAAGACAGAGCTATAGGATACCTACCATTGGAACAAGTTGAATTTGTTTGAGCTGGGTTTATGAGGTTCTTGAGATTGTGATGAAGGTTATTTACCGAGAGGTGGCGCAACAGAGAAAACTATGTATTACTCGTCCTTAGGCGCTCAGTCCAAGATGTCTTATTATCACCACTGTCTTATTATCACCACGGTCTTTCAATGAAATACACAAATCGTCCCCAAGAACAATTCATCCCAGTAAATATTTAGTATGCAAGAAGCTTTGAGCAATGTGGGTCAGTTTGAGAGCATATATGAAGCACGGAGAGTATATAGACGCGGTGAACCTCGTTACATGATCTGTTAAGATCACTCCTCCTAACTCTTTCAGCCTTTACATCAAACTTTGGTAGTAGTATCAAAAAATTTCATTATATACCAGTTTCATTTCAATGAACACTTCTCAAATTCTTTGTGAAGTCAATAACATTTCGCAATACACATTCGAAAAAGGTATGGAGTAAATTAAGGTGGGCCGCCCAATTCATCTAACGTAGGGTATAGTCCCAACCCCATTAACCACCGCGTGCATCTCCGTTCTGACTCCCTATCTCTTTCAGTTTGATCCAGGCTGTTCAGATATTGTTCCTGCGTTTGAAAACCTTGATCAACCCAACGGCAGAGTCCCCCAGAGAAATATTGTGTAAATGACATACGGGTTTCCTTCTTACCAATACGTGTGTTGGAATGGCGGCAGGATCCAGAGGGTATGACGATCAGAGAGCCTGGTGGAAATTCGATGACCATCTTAAGATCCCAGAGTATGATGTGCCCACCTTTGTGATGGTTGTAGTTGCCAAACGTCCAGATCGGACACCACCCGAAAGGCAAATTTGTGAAGTCAACGTGAGGAAAAGAGACTGTCTGAGGGCCGAAGTTGAATGTTGCGCCAGGAAAAATGCTGTTCTCAAAGATTTGTTGCAGAGAGCAGTCGGAAGATAGAAGCCATTCAAGGTGGTCGGAACAATAGTTGTGAAGTCGCGGCGCCCAGGTCTTCACTACACCTTTCCAAACAAATGTGAACCGGGGGTAAGAAACTGCGTACTGAAACACATACCGGTGGTGAATCCGACCAGCCGTTTGATGGACCAATGTGCCATAAGTTCATCCAGGACCTTTTGGTTGGTACCATTGTGTCCTAGATTGATTGGGTGCTGTTGGACAGGTTATCATAAGTCGTTATGGAGGAAGCGAAATCCTTACAGTAGTCCCGTTACTATGTACAATTCCCATTGAAAGAGCCGCAAAGTCACCGCGTCGATGGTTACGTTGTTTTCTTGTAAACCTACACTTTCGACGGCATTTGGCAAGTAAATCTGTCGCAGCTTTAATACAATGCTGAAATGTGGAAGATTTTGGTGGGGCCACCAGCAGGACAAAAGTCCGTTCCTCGCTATCGACTAGGGGAATTGTTGAACTGATACGGAGGAAATATTAGCAAAGGTGCATAAGGATTCAGAAAACTTACTCAGCGTCCCATTTGAACAACGAAAATTTGAACTTGGAGTTAGGGCCAACCATGTCTTCGAGTGACCAAGCCACACCGTCACCTTCCTGGCACTCAGACCGCTTTCCGACATAGGCAGAGGAAGCTACGGGAGCATCCTCTTCCATGGAGAATTGAGGGTGTACCGGGGTGGATGGGTACACGTGCTTTCGTTGGGCAGCAGGTTTCACAGGAATTTCATCGGCAGTTTTGGGCAGTGCTTCCTTGCGTTTTCGTTTTCGAGCAGCTTTGCTAGACGCTTTAGCACGAGAAATTTTACGTTTCTTGGTGTTTGTAAGGCCGGGTGAAGGTTGGTTGGGGGGCTGAACCATGGCACTGGCTGGTGGATCTTCTATGTGCTTGGGGCTTGCTGGGGGAGAAGAGAGTGGTGAGGAGGATGGAGAGGAGGGAAGTGACGAGAGAGGAGACCCGGGGACCGTAGGTTTGCTGGTCTCGTTGTCATCCAACTGGTCCTGAGTGGCTTCCGTCCGTATTGCTTGCAGTATGGCTTGAGAAAAGCTGAATTCCTTGGTAATGACATATGCTTCGATGCCGAGAGCCTGTGCAATAGCTTATGGGGGGATTAGTATAGAGCGAAGGAGTAACGGCAGGCTTGTAGATCTGATAGCCTGAGACATCCTCTGCATGGGCTTCATATTCCCGTGGCGCGAGTATTCAAAGTCCATGCAGCACCGGTCTCAGGCCTCAGGATAAAGAAGGTGTGAAACAAAGCAAAAAATAGACGTACCAGTTGGCAGCTTGAGCTTGATTCTCATCTGATTGAACTCTGGCTCCCTGTCTGTGTGGCGTTGAAGAAATGAAAGTCGCGACCCACGTGATGGTGACCTGATCAGTTTCGTCTCGCATATTTTCTGCATGAATTTTGACAGTACTAGTGTTATTTTGCGGATTTCCCTCAAATTCTCTTATCTATAAATCTAATCGATGGCTACTGATGGTCTGAATCCACGTTGCTCTCAAACCACGATGGTCAACAAGAATACCCCAAAGCCAAAAAATGTTTACTTCCTCCTCGCCCCCCCGGGAAACCAGCCCCGCGCTGGATTGTATTCATCTATGTGAGTAGATAGTCATTTTTTAATTCACTTTTTCCTGATGAATACAACGCGGAAGGCAATTCCGTCGCAATGGCCTCTGTCAAGTCCATGCCGCGGGCCTCCATTCCGCCGCTCGGTACTCCGAAGATCCACTCTTATTGTAATCTTACTCTTATTGTTCTTTCTCACTACACATACCCTTTCGTTCTAGTCTCTCCTTATTGTCTTTTACTCTACCCTGCAGGTACTATGTCAAGTCCATGCCTCGGGTCTCCACTTCGCCGCTCGGTATCCCGAAGATCTACTTTTATTGTAATCTCTCCTTATTGTCCTTTCTCGCTACACATACCCTTTCATTCTAGTCCCTCCTTATTGTCTTTTACCTTACCCTGCAGGACTACACGTATAACTCCTAGTAGCTAGTCTGGCGCTCCGCACCGCTGCGCCGCTCCGTAGATATAAATACTGCTTGTACGCTACTGTAGTTCCTCAGTTTAATTATCAACTTAGATCTCCCTTCTCAACTTAACTCTTCTCTAAGTCTTCAGGCTCAACGCCTTGAAGTACGTTCTCCTCGACCTTAGGACTTTAACGTTCTCTGGTCCGCTCCTCGTCATCGGCGATACCGCCGCTCCGACCTGGCTGCTACTTAGCTCCTCTCTTCTATACTCTCGACCTCCGGGGACATACGGCGTAACGGCGGTGTTGTTAATAACTTCACTACTGTCCCATTCGTCTTCCGCACTTAGACACCCTGTGACCTCTGGCACGGTTACACGGGTTGCATGATCTTAACATACTACTCGTATAGCTCCTAGTAGTTAGTCTGGCGCTCCGCACCGCTGCACCGTTCCGTAGATATAAATACTGCCTGTATGCTACTGTAGTTCCTCAGTTTAATTATCAACTTAGATCTCCCTTCCAAACTCAGCTCTTCTCTAAGTCTTCAGGCTCAACGCCTTGGAGTACTCTCTACTATAACCTTAGGACTTAAACGTTCTCTGGTTCGCTCCTCGTCACCGGCGTTACCGCCGCTCCGACTTGGCTGCTCCTCAGTTCCTCCCTTCTCTACTTTCGATCTCCGGGGACTAACGGCGTAACAGCGGTTTTGTTAATAACTTCACTACTGTCCCACTCGTCTTCCGCACTTAGACACCTTGTGGCTTTGGCACGGTTACACGGTGTACATGCTCTTAACAGTATAATTAAACTCAATCCGTTAACGTCATACTGACCTATCATTTTTATGCCTCCGAAAACCCAAGCTCAATCCAGAGCTAACTCCGAAGAAAACACTTTCTTCACTACAGCCCAATCATTTGCCCCATTCTCCGACTCTATCTCTGCTATCGGTCAACCACGTCGCCGTAATCGCGGTTTCGGTCCAGCCACTGTTCCTACTACGTTGACTCTTCCTGAAGCCATGGAAGAGGAACAACAATTTGAGTACAGCACCTTGTACACTGGTGACGGACAACCTGTTAAGATCATGCAACCCGTGTAACCGTGCCAGAGGTCACAGGGTGTCTAAGTGCGGAAGACGAATGGGACAGTAGTGAAGTTATTAACAACACCGCCGTTACACCGTATGTCCCCGGAGGTCGAGAGTATAGAAGAGAGGAGCTAAGTAGCAGCCAGGTCGGAGCGGCGGTATCGCCGATGACGAGGAGCGGACCAGAGAACGTTAAAGTCCTAAGGTCGAGGAGAACGTACTTCAAGGCGTTGAGCCTGAAGACTTAGAGAAGAGTTAAGTTGAGAAGGGAGATCTAAGTTGATAATTAAACTGAGGAACTACAGTAGCGTACAAGCAGTATTTATATCTACGGAGCGGCGCAGCGGTGCGGAGCGCCAGACTAGCTACTAGGAGTTATACGTGTAGTCCTGCAGGGTAAGGTAAAAGACAATAAGGAGGGACTAGAATGAAAGGGTATGTGTAGCGAGAAAGGACAATAAGGAGAGATTACAATAAAAGTAGATCTTCGGGATACCGAGCGGCGAAGTGGAGACCCGAGGCATGGACTTGACAGTATCCCCCTCTTAGGCTTGAGCCCTCGAAAGCCATTAATACCGGGAGTTGATTTGTCACCAAGAAAAAATTTTAAAGGCCGTCAGCATCGGAAATTTCGGCCTATCAGTCAGCAAGAAAATTTTCAAAAGCCGTTGGTACCGGGAATTGGCGTTAGTCATCAGTGAAAATTTTCGGTGCACCGTAGACCAAGTACAATTCGAAGAAAAAATTTTCGCTGGTCCGTGCGCCATTTTGTCCCTATAAAAAGGGCCAGGTTTTGCCGCTAGGGCCCTAACTTTTCCCAAAAACCCAAGTCCTCAATGTCGACCAGCCGTACTCAAACTCACACCACCTCCTCTTCTACTGCCGGTCCTTCGGAACACCGACGACTGGTATTACCGGTCAATCCCACCGAACCTGCCGATCCCGACTCCCTTGAGGAAGAAGACCTGGATGAGGACGAAGCCGAGGTCCTGAGGAAGGCACAGGAGAAGGTTCGTCGGATGAAGGAGAGGAAGGCAGCAGCGGCGGCCGCGGCAGCGGCGAAACAAAAAGCCGAAGAGGAGGCAGCTAAGAAGGTAGCGGAGGAGGCGCGAGAACAAGCCGCGGCGAGGGAGGAAAGGAGGAGGAGAATGGCAGCAGCAGCTACTGCCCGCAGTCGGCGAGGATCTTCGCCAGAAGAGACTTCGGGGTCCCCTCGGAGGCCCGTTGTGGAGATCCGGAGGGAGAAGAACAAAGGGAAAGGGAAGTCCAAGGCCCAGGTGAGTAACAATGTCCTGGTACTTCCTGCCTTTACTAACGTTCTGAGTTCCAGCCCGTGGATGAGGATCCCGATGACGGCGGAGACGGCGGTGACGACGATGACGAAGAAGATGAACGGACGCCCTGCGAACGATGCAGGAACAAGAAAATCCCTTGCCAGATGCAGGCTGGCAAGAGGAGCTCAATAATTTGCAAACCCTGCCACGACGCCAAGGTACGGTGTTCGTATTCCAACCGGCCCTTCACGGTCAAGCGAGAGGGAGGGTCCAATCCGACCGGCGAGCGCCTGGCGGTCCTTGAAAGTCAAGTGGCCCAGCTCCTCGCCGATAATCGACAACTTCGAGATGGTCAGGTAAAGGCAAATACCTACCATCGCCACTTCAACCGCAAGCTGGACTGGCTGATAACGGACGCCGCGAGGAGGAGGAGGACACCCCCTGAAGTACCGGAGGCCGGGCCGTCGGGATTGCCGAGGAAGCGACGGAGGGTAATAGACAGCGACGAGGAGGAAGATCATGAAATAGAGAAGGAGATAGAGAAGCAGGGATTGGAGGAAGATGGGGAAGGAGATGAGGAGGAGATGGTAGAGGAGGAACCGGCGCCGGCGAAGGCGCAGTCAGAGAAGGGAAAGGAAAGGGCCGTAGAGTAGTGAAACTACGGACATCGGACATCGGCCCTTCGGCCATCTTCTTATATTTCTTGTAGTCTTCCTGTTGTCTTCTTGTAGTCCTGTCTCTCCTGTATATATTTTTGAACTTTGTATATAACAAAAAATGTTCAACGCAATTTTGAAATCGGAGAGCGAATGGGCCGAAAAGCGGCGTAAGAAATAATTAGTTTTTGAAGTATAAGTAGTTTAAGTGTGAAAGAAATATAAGTGAAATAGTAGATAGAAGGAAGAGTTTAACAATTAAGAGAGAGGGATAAACACTCAATTTACTATCATCGTGTTTACCCTCTAAATGCACAAAGTAATCTTCGGCGGAGCGCGGCGGAAAACGGGGAAAAGGAATAAAATGATTTTGTGTGATCAAGGTCCAGGTTTCAAAGGGTATCGAGCGTGGAATGCGGGGACCAGTTCATCAGCATGTAATTCATCAGCGGCAACCCAGGAGAATTCATCATCGGTACCTTCGTAACCGGCCCACCGAATGTAATAACGTAGAGGACAACGTTTGTACCTTCTGTCCAGCTTGGAGTCAAGGATTTCGGCAACGTTGTACTCCTCTTCACCATCAACTTCAATTGGAGGTGGAGGAGATTGAGTTCGATTCGGGAACGGGTTCGGCGTAACCGGCTCCAGCTGTGAGACATGGAAAACCGGGTGAATTCGGCGAAGGTAATCCGGGAGCTTGAGTTCATAAGACAAAGTACCAGGTCGACTGACGACCTTGAAAGGACCAAGATATTTTTCAGAGAATTTTTCAGTAGGACGAGTAGAGCGAATATGCTTAGCAAGAACAAAAACTTCGGAGCCGATCGGGAACTCCGGGTGCGAGATTCTTTTCCTGTCAGCTTGTTCCTTATAACGAGACTGAGCTAAGAGGATTTCCTCTCGAAGGAAAGCGTGGAGTTCATCGAGGTTAACGACGAAGTCTCTAGCAAGATCAGACTTCATGTCGACCTCGGGCCGAACGGTGATGTTTGGGTGGTATCCTTTGTTAGCAAAAAATGGAGTAATACCAGTGGAAGCATTGGGAGCGTTGTTATAGGCGAATTCGGCGATCGGAAGTAGCGGCGACCAGTCATCCTGTTGGTAGGAACAATAGATCCTGATGTACTGCTCGAGAGTCTGATTGACGCGCTCGGTCTGCCCATCAGCTTCCGGATGGTATCCAGAGGTATAGTGAAGTTCCATGGAGAGCGCTTTACCGAGAGCCCGGAAAAACGCCGAAACAAATTCAGAACCACGATCAGAAGTGACATGATTAGGGACACCATGTTTAGAGAAGACGTGAATAACAAAAAGCTCAGCTAGTTGTTCAGAAGTAATGGTGTCGTGAGTTGGAATAAAGATAGCTTGCTTGGAAGATCGATCCACAACGACGAGAATAGCGGTAAAGCCATTCGACATTGGCAGTTGCTCAATGAAGTCCATGGAGATGGAATCCCATGGTCGGACCGGAACCGGCAAAGGCTTCAACAACCCGTAAGGCCGATGACGGCGAGGTTTGTTGCGCCCACAGATAGTGCAAGAGGTAACGTAGTCACGTACGAAGTCTCTGACCTTGGGCCAGGTGTACTGACGACGTACAGCTTCTAGAGTGCGGTTCTGGCCGAAATGGCCGGAGAGTGGATGATCATGGAAGTAGCGGAGAACTTGAAGGCGAAGATCGCCGTGATTAGGAACATAAATACGGTCGTCCAGGCGTAGTAGCTTGTCACTACCTAAGCTCCAACGTTCATTGGAAGGATCTTTGGCAAGTTCCAAACCAGCAACGGAGCTCGGGTCGGCGGGAAGGGCGAGGATGATGGCTTGGTGTAGGGCTTCGATATCCATGATAATTGAGGCTCGTAAAACCGGGCCTTCCAAGAAGGTAGCTCGAAGAGACGCAGTGAGTTGTTCGTTAGTAAATATAGGACGGAAGTTATGAGGGTTCACTTGGGTGTAGCCGATATCCCCCTCTTTAGGGTAGACGTCCCAGCGTCTAGTTATCGAATCAGGTTTCTCGCCGAGTTTCCCCGGCCGGAAGCGAATGACCATAATAAATTGATGCAAAAATTCAGACCATCGGACCTGTCGGCGTGTGAGAACCTTGGTAGTAGAAAAATACTCAAGATTCTTGTGATCGGTGACGACGTCCACCGGATCACCCGAGCCTTCCAGATAATGACGCCAAGCTTTAAAAGCCTCGAAGATGGCCAGTAACTCTTTGTCGTGGGTATCATAGTTGAGTTCAGCTGCGTGAAGCGTTCTGGAAAGGAAGGCTAGAGGATGAATTTCACTGTCAGCATATTGGATAGAAAGAATGGCCACAATGGCATAATCGGAGGCGTTGGTCTCCACGATAAGTGGGCGATTTGGCTCCCAATGGGCCAGTATCGGTGCCGAAGTGAAAGCAGTTTTGAGATTTTCGAAGGCCTCTTGACAGCTGCTGTCCCAGATCCAGGAAGCGCCTTTTCGGGTAAGCCGAGTCATCGGCACAACGATATCACTATAATTATAAATAAAACGACAATAGAAATTTGCAAAACCCAGGAAGGACTGAATGTCATTAACCTTCCTCGGAACCGGCCACTCTAGAACTGTCTGCACTTTCTCCTTGGACATGGTCAATCCGTCGGGAGAAAGAATATAACCCAAATACTCAACAGTATCCATATTGAATTCGCACATCTCGGGGTTGGCGTAAAGCCAATGTTTCCGTAACCGCCGAAGAACTTCCTTAACATGTTCTCGGTGTTCTTCTGGCGTATCAGAGTAGATCAGAATATCGTCAAGATAGACAATGACACAAACATCGAGCATGTCAGAGAAGATGTCATTAACAAACCGCTGGAAAGCCGCAGGGGCGTTCGTAAGGCCGAACGGCATAACCTTCCATTCGTAAGAGCCGTAGTGGGTCCGAAAGGTGGTTTTCCATTCATCACCTTCAGCGATTCTGACCAGATGATAAGCGTGAGCGAGATCCAATTTTGTGTATATTTTAGCTCTTTTCAGAGCATCGAGAAGATCTGATATGAGTGGGAGTGGGTGACCATCCTTTTTGGTGATACGATTGAGTCCATGGAAATTGACGCTGATACAACCCAAAATAATCTGAACTCGAAATGTCAAAACTTCGGCAGTTCATGCAGAGGTTCAGTGGTATATCTACAAGTCTACAGTACATTGTGGTTTGATACAGATTGCACAGATGTTCACTGAAGATGATTCAAATAAGATTCTCGGCAGTATAACACAATTGTACTCACTCAGACCACTAAAACCCATTCTTTATGTTGAGTGTACATTGCTTAAAGCATATTACATGTATATCAAAGACTAATTGTACCAAGCAAGTAAGACAGAAGTAGAGACTAGTAATTACGGGCTGACATACTGCATATGCTCGGATTTCCAGAGCAATAGCTAAAGCAGCTCAAAAGCATAATAGACTCGGAATGTATGACAGATATCTGATGCAACCAGGCACAAGGGAACAATAGCTAAAGCAGCTCATGCCTGACAGATATCTGATGCAACCAGGCACAGTGGCACAATAGCTAAAGAAACTCAACCACATGTTTATTATGATTGGTACCTGATGTTCATGTGAGTCTCGGAGTTTATCCGGGAGTCAGATGGTTCAATAAAATATGCACATGGTTACCTCGGAACAAGATATTCCGAACCATGTGCAGCATAATAAAACCCTAGACCCTGGGCTAGCTCTAGGCCCCCAGAATTGCATATATACCAGTAAAAATCTCGAGACAGGACAAGCTTGCTCCACCCCCACTTCTGTAGAGATTGCTAGTCCTACAACTTGAAGGGAGTTTAGTTTCAGCATAGAAAGAATACACTTGATTAGACAGAAAGAATTGTATAACTCAGAAAGATTGTACTATTTGACTTAAAGAAAGAGAGTAAAGTTATTCAGTACAAGCAAGTAAAGTTATTCAGTTCAGAAGTTACAAAGTTACCTTTGAATATCAAGCCCAAGTTTTATAGAACTTGTGAAAGAAAATCTATTACACTTGTTATAACCAACTTAAAAGCATTTTGTACATTGAATATAATAAATCTTTCTGTGCACCCCTCCGAACTTGTGTTTGACTTAGTTTTGTGTGTGTTGGTGTTGGTGTTTGTGTGAGATTTGTTCTTGCATTTGCATTTTGCACTTAGCCTAAAGTCAGCATATCATCTGGAGCCCACCGCGAGGGGGTCAAAAGATTAAAATTCATTGGAAAATCTGCAAGGCTTTTAGCCAAAACTTACCACCATTGCACCTAAAAAGAGTCAAGTACAACTTACTCAATTAGATCTGGAAGCTGCAAAAACAGCTTTGAGACAAAAACAAGAAGAACAGAAACAACAGAGAGCTCAAAGAAGTGCTAGAAGAGAATCTTATAAAGAGTTATCTTCAAATATTTCTAAGCTAACTGAAGGATCTTCTTCTTCACAAAGAATCCCAAGTCCAGAGAAAAAGTCTTTTACACCAATCCGAGACAAAGCTGTGTCGGAATTGCAGAGTGTTACCAAAGACAGAATACAATCCAACTTGGAACTTCAACAACAGAGAGCAGCATCATTGCTTATCTCACCTCTTGCACAACATATCCCATTACCCAATTCCCCTGAGTTAACACTCAGACAAATTGAAAAACTTCCTGCATCTAATTCCATTCCTGGAAGTTTTGATCATCAAGCTTCAGAGGAAGAAGATCACAGTATAAACTCAGAACAAGAACAATCTTTTGTAGAATTTGAGAACTTTGCTTCTACACAACTCTTCCCACCTGAATTTTCAGAGTCAGAAGAAGGACAAGAATTAGAGCTTCCTGAATCAAGTTCTGCAGTTGAACAAATAAAACAAGAAGAGACAGATTCTGAATCACTCTTTGATCTTGAATACAAGGAAGGAAGTAAAACACCTCCTCCATTTGCATTCAGTTTTGGCCAAGCAATATCACCAGGCTTTTTGAATTTTAATCCAAACTCCCAGCAAACATCATCCCCAAGAAATTCATTATATAAAACAACTATCACAATGTCTGGATCTTCTAGCACAATGCCTAGACCTGGTTCTAGAGATGCACCAAGGTTGACTGCAGAAGGAACAGATGATCCCATGAAAGTTAGAAGATATTTTGATGACTTGGAAAATTTATTCACTGATTGTAATATCAATAATGAATTAGACAAAAAGAAGTGGACAGTGAGGTATCCAGAAGAACAAGTAGCTTGGGAATGGAAAGCTATGTCTGAGTACAGCACTGCTACAAGCACATTTACAGACTTCAAGAAAGTAGTTTTGAGTAGTTACCCAGGAGCTACTGATGAAGAACGGGGAACTATGAGAGAATTGAACCGTTTATTCAAAAAGTACAAAAATATTGGAAGTGATGACTTGGATGAATACATGGCTCTTGTAAGAAGATTTAGAGCAGTAAAGAAAGAGCTCAATCCTCCACAAGTGGCAGGAGCAGCAGTACAACCCGAGCCTTTAGTCACTAATAGGGAACTTGTGGAGAAATTCACCAGAGCTCTGGACATAGGTTTCCGAAATGCTATATTTGCTGCATTACATATTAAAGGGAAAACTAGAACAGTTCCGGCAGGTCAAAAAGTGAGACCTGATGACATGTATGATATTGATGAAGTCATTGCACAAGGGGAAGCTATAGCTAGAGGTACTATGCCAGGTACAGATCCTATGTCATCTGTTGCTACAAATGCAAGTTCTAGTTATGCTCCTCCTGTTCACATCAAGCAAGAACAATTTCAGCAGCAAATTAATGACTTGATTAGTGAGAAAATTGCAGTATTAATGGATACAATCAAAATCTCTCAAGATCAAGTTAGACAAGAAAACTCTAAGCAGATCAATGAGTTCATGAGAACTTATCAACAGAATAATGTTCCCAGAGGGAGTGTTCCTCAAGGATATGCTTCTCATCAGATGCCTGCTGGATTTGAAGCTAATCCAGTAAAATCACAGAATGTAGAAATGCGGGACAATAACAAGGCTCCTTATGACTGGCATGGCAATCTTAGCAAAGTAGTATGTTACTTCTGCAGTGAAGAAGGTCATGTGGCAAATGATTGTCATCATAGGCAAGATTTGCTGGAACTAGGAAGGATTGTACTTGTGAATGGTAGAGCTAGATTACCTGGCAACTATCCTATTCCAAGGCAACCAATAGGAGCAGTATCAGAAAAAGATAGAATAGATTATTATTATTTGGAAAAGGAAAAGCGGGACAAAGACAATGCAAAGCAAGTGAACTTAGTGCAGAGCACTCCGAATAATATCCCCGGAATGATCAACACTGCTACTATGTCTACATACTTAAGCAATCAGCTAAGTGATAAAGACTTGAGAATTGCCAACTTAGAAAAAGAACTTCAATCTCTGAATAATCCTGCATCTCAAATGATGTATCAAATGCCCGGCCAAATGAATCAGTTTATGCAACAACCATTCTATATGCCTCAGCATAATCCTATGATGCAGAGTCAATTCTCACAAGTTGGATGGAATCCAAGTAGTCAGATGAATAGTTATATACCAAGTACAAGTCCTACAATGCATATGTTGAACTCAATGTATCAAAACCAGAATAGTATGACTCCAAACTACCCTAACATGGGTATGCATACACAACCTCAGCAGTCAATGCCTACTATGGCTGAGATTGAGGCATTTGTTCAAACAAGAAGGCAAAAGGAAGAGTCGGAAAAATGAGGAGTTCGATGATTGGGACACCTACTCATAATACAAGTAGGAAAGCTGTAGCAAAGTCCCTTGAGAACCGGCCTGATAAAGCAGCCAAATCCTATGAAAATCAGAACTGGAGAAGTAGAGAAAAGGAAACATTGAAAGATATTGGGTTTGATGAAGGAGATATTCCAGAAATTCCATTTATCAATGTGAAGGATGTATCAGAACTGCCTATGAAAGGCATACAAGCTGTAGACAGAGGAGTGCATGATAGATCAATACAACAGATTGACAAGTCTGAGATTGGACCAGCATATAAGTTCATTGCCCCTGTACAAAGATTGGGAAAAGTAAATGACTTGGTTGATAGAATCTTGGACAATGATATTTGCGTCAAGGCTAGTGATCTGTTGTCTACTTCGAAGCCTATCAGAGAAGAATTGAAATACAGAGTCACTCAACAACGGGTCAACTCTGGGGAACAACCAAAGTCTACACAAGTGAAAGCCCAATTTGAGGAATTGCAACTTGACAGTGACACTATTGATATTGATTCATTACCTAGTGTGACTTGGGAAAAGAAAACAGAAAGAACCAACAGTGGTGAGCAAATCTCAGCTTTTGTAGTTGGAGATGTGGTACTTCAATATTTAGAAACTTTGGCACCTAAAGAAACTGCAAAACAAATTGTAGTAGCCAAAGATTCTCAAAGTTTGAGATCAATATATCCACTATTGAATGGAAGAGAACATGTGGAAAGTCTTCTGGACTCAGGTTCACAGATTGTGTCCACTTCTCAAGAGAAAGCAGAGAAGGCAGGTTTGATCTGGGATCCGGACATAGTAATATATATGCAAAGTGCAAACAAAGGATTAGAAAAGTCATTAGGACTGGCTAGAAATGTGCCATTTTTGATTGGTGATATGACTGTCCTCTTGCAAGTTCATGTGATTAAAGAACCAGCTTATGATCTATTATTGGGAAGGCCATTTGATGCACTTTTACAAACTCACATTCAGAACTTTGCAGATGGAAGACAGATTATCACTCTGACTGAACCATTGACCAATAGAAGAATTACTGTACCAACTTTTGCTAGAGGTACTGCAGCAATATTAGCCAATTCATCTAAGATGGAGAAAGCTACAGAATCCACAACAGCCAATCCAGTTGCACAGGGTTTTCTAGTAACCTCGAGGATTTGATTAGAAAAGATCAAGGAGAGGTGGCTATAGTGTTTGAAGTTAAGAAAAATGGTGAAGTCGAAATTGATAGTTACTGTCTCCCACCAAAGAAAAAGTTCACTTATGATGGACTTCGAAATGCATACCTGGTTGCATCAGTAGATGCTACTGCTCATGATAAACATGCTCAACATTCACTTTCTTCATATCTGTCTTCTGTTTATTCTATGGATATTAAAACTCCAGGTACCAATATTTCAACTGCTAGTACTGCTGAAGTTGTATATACCGAAGATTGGAAATTCTCTAAGTTATTTGATATCAATAGAACAAAGAATCCCATTAGGGTCCCAAAAACAATTGAAAATCCTGAAACAACTCCAAAAACATCAGAAAATCGGATTGACTATATTTCAAAGATAAAGCATGAATTCTATTGTATCAATCATACTCCACTTTCATCTTTCATTTCTAAATTATCACAGTCTGAGATTGGTGATTTGAAGCCATGCAGAACTGATATCTATTTTGAGCCCATGGCAGTACTTGCATCTAGAAAATACAAACCAGTAGCAAAGAAAGTGAGACCAATTATTGGTGAACTTCCCCAGAAATTCAGAATAATCAGAGATATTAAGGGAGATCCATTGAAGGATATGCCTAAGCTATCTACACACCCACCAGAGTTCAAACCTACTGGGAGATATACTGAAGCAAGAAAAGCAATAATAGACAAGATACATGGAGATGATTTTCTGTGGCCTGAGGAAAGAAAACTCATGCACCATCTCATGATGGAACAGGAAATGGGTTTTGCCTGGAATGATGAGGAGAGAGGGAAATTCAGAGAAGACTTCTTTCCACCAGTAGACATGCCAGTAATTCCTCACACTCCATGGGTTGAGAAAAATATACCCATACCACCTGGAACTTATGATGAAATATGCAAAGCAGTCAAAGTGAAAATTGATGCTGGAGTATATGAACCTTCAAACTCATCATATAGGTCAAGATGGTTTGGTGTATTGAAGAAAGATGGGAAAAGTATAAGACTAGTTCATAGTCTGGAACCCTTGAACAAAGTTACTATTCAACATTCTGGTCTACCACCTGCCACAGATGAGTTAGCAGACCAATTTGCAGGGTACTCCTGTGGTGCAATTTTGGATATGTATGTTGGATATGATGAAAGAATGTTAGCAACACAATCAAGGGATTTTACAACATTCCAAACACCTTATGGTGCACTCAGATTGACCACATTACCAATGGGTTGGACAAACTCAGTACCAATATTCCATGATGATGTTACCTATATGTTGAGAGAAGAAATTCCACATGTAACCAGACCATATATTGATGATGTCCCTATCAAAGGACCACCAACTCGGTATGAAACTAAAGATGGTAGTTATGAAGTTATTCCAGAGAACTCAGGGATCCGCCGTTTTGTCTGGGAACAGATGCAAAATGTAAACAGAGTTATACAGAGAGTAAAATACTGTGGTGGAACCTTTTCAGGACACAAAGCAGTTGTATGTGCTTCTGAGTTCAAAGTGGTTGGATACAGATGTACTTATGAGGGAAGAGTAGTTGACCCGGATTTAATGGGAGTCATTGACAGGTGGGGTCCTTGTAAGAATATAGGAGATGTCCGCAGTTTCTTGGGAACAGCAGGCCTCTGCAGAATGTTTGTCAAGAACTATGCCAAAATAGCAGAACCCATCAATAATCTCAGAAAAGACAATGTAGTCTTTTTCTGGGGACCCATAGAACAGAAAGCCATGGATGAATTGAAGAAAGCAATCAAAGAATCTCCAGCACTGAGAAAATTAGACTATAACAGTGACAGCAATGTAATTCTGTCTGTGGATAGCTCATTTAAAGGAGTTGGATTTTACATATGTCAAGAAGATGAAAAAGATAAAAGAAAAAGACATTATGCAAGATTCGGATCTATCACTTATAATGATAGGGAAGCAAGATTTTCTCAACCAAAGAGGGAACTGTATGGATTATACAGAGCTCTGCAAGCTTGTAAATACTGGTTATTTGGTGTAAGAAAACTTACCATTGAAGTTGATGCAAAGTACATTAAAGGAATGCTTCAACACCCAGATGAAGTCCCCAATGCTGCAATAAACAGATGGATTGAACAGATCCTAATGTTTCATTTTGAACTCAAACATATACCTGGAAAGAAACATGGTTCCGATGGATTGTCAAGGAGAGACCTGCAACCGGGAGACAAAATATACTTTAATCCTGAAGAAGAATATCAAGATGAACCACCAGCATTTACTGTCACATTTGAGAATGGAATTGACACCACAATACCATTTGAAGCATTCAAAGATAAAATTGACACAAGGACTGGCTATACACAGGAAATTGCAGAGTCAGTACAAGACTTTGTACAACTAGTGGAAGAAGCTAGCAGGAATGAAGCAAAGCTCAGAGCCAAGTTTGTGCAACAGTATCCAGCTAATGGAGCCTTTCTGACAACTTTGCCCCAGATTATCAAACCTCAAAATTTCATAAGTGAGGAGAGATATGAGGAAAAACATAGATCTAACAAAGGGAAAGAACAAGATAACAGGCTGTTACTAGTCCGAAAATGGTTAAAGAATCCTAAATGGAAGCCAGATAATATGTCTGAGAACCAGTATTTGAACTTCAAACAGTTTGCAAGACAATTCTTCACTAAAGATGATAAATTGTACCAGCGGAACATTGAAGGAAGACATAGATTAGTGGTTGGAAAAGAACACAGAATGTCCATGATGAAGGCAGCACATGATGGCCTTGGTCACAGAGGGGTATATGCAACTAAATCTCTACTCATGGAACGGTTCTGGTGGCCTGAGTTAGAAAGAGATGCAAATTGGTATGTTAAAACATGCCATTTATGTCAACAAAGACTCAAAGACCATATAAGAACACCACCAAGACTAACAGCAACACCATCTATCTTCCAAGTGCTTCATGCAGATACAATGCATATGCCTGTGTCTAATGGCAAGAAGTATTTTGTACATGGACGGTGCCATGTTACAAGTTGGATGGAGGGGAGAGCCCTTAGAAAAGAAACAAGTAAGACTATTGGTGACTGGATATATGAAGAAATAATATGTAGATGGGGTTGTTTAGCTGTAATTTATACAGACAATGGTACCCCATTCTTGAATGCAATTAAATATCTTGAAGAAAGATATGGAATTAAAGGCATACAAATTGCACCATATAGATCACAAGCAAATGGAAAGATAGAAAGGCCACATTGGGATGTCAGACAAGCTTTGTACAAAGCAGCAAATGGCATACAGTCTCGATGGTCCTATTATGTAGTAGAAATAATGTGGGCAGACAGAATTACAGTGCGCAAAAGGCTCGGATGTTCACCATTCTTTGCTCTCACAGGTGCACACCCTGTACTGCCATTTGATATTATGCAGGCAACTTGGTTAATGCAGATACCAGGTCATGTATTAAGTACAACAGAGTTGATTGGACTTAGAGCAAGAGCACTTGCATTACACACAGAACAAGTAAAGGAAATAATGAGTAGAATAGATCAGAAGAAACAAAAAGATACACTGAGATATGAACATATGCATACTAATACTATCAAGAATTTTGACTTCAAACCAGGGGAACTTGTGTTAGTAAGAAATTCACAAGTAGAGAATTCCTTGAATGCCAAAATGTTACCTAGATGGATGGGACCTTGCATTGTAATCAGAAGAACAGCTGGAGGCTCCTATGTGCTAGCAGAAATGGATGGTGCAGTATTCCAGAATAAAGTATCACCATTCCGAGTCAGACCATACAATGCCCGGCACAAAGTCAAACTTCCTCAAGCACTTCCACTGCTTACAGGTATATCAATGGAAGCTTTAGATGCAATTGCAAATGGACCTGAACCTGATAATAGTGAAGCCATAGAGCTAGAAAGTTCACGTATTGAGGAGTCCCTGGAAATAGAATATGAGAATGATGATTCTATCATAGAGCCATTAATCCGAGGTGAACTCAATGCAAACTCAGAAGTAGACTATGAGAATGAACTCAGTGATGATGAGGATGATACATAAAACAAAAGTATATTGTTCAGAAGACAATACAAACATGAATAAATCAAAGGAATGACTATGTAGTTGGTACAAAAGAATGACACAGTATGGAAGGAATAAATAAGTTGTGCAGAAATTTACTCCACTGAAGTACCTTCAGCAACATGAAGTTCCTTGAGAACTTGGACATGCTGAGCCTTGAGAAGGTCAAAGTACTGAAGTAAGTAATGTACTCTGTTAATGGTGACATCCAATTCAGATCGGAGGTCTGACTCTTGTTTAATAAGTCCACGTTCAGACTTAGGAGACAAAGAAATATTGTGGACTAAGTCCTTGGCCTTATGAATAATTTCAGTGGCAGCAGGACTGGATGAGGACGAAGCAGCAGCTAAATATGACACCAATCAATTATAAGAGAATAGAGTGAAAGACAAGCAACATACCAGCAACTTGGGCAGAGGAGTTTGGGAAAGCAAGAGAAGTCCCTGGTGCAATATTGATATATTCAGAACCAGCACCAGAGCGTTGGCGCTTCCGAGTCTCCTCAAAGCCCTTTTTGGCATAATGAACAGCCTTAAAATAAAGGCGGGAATTAGAGTCTAGGCCCGGTACATCTCCAAGAAAAAGATAACGTACCTGGGCCTTGCTTGCATCATTGCTCTATGGGAATAAGAAAATCATGTTCAACTCAAAGTACAATAAAAGTATAGCAGATTAGCCTACCTCAACAATGGGTTCCTTATCCTTGTTTTTGTTGAACTTGATGTTAGCAGGAAGTGGAGCAGGAATGGAGGGAGTAGATGCAGCCATTGGCTCAACAGAGAAGGTTGTTGACAAAATTTTGAAGTCGAGCCTACAGAAACAGAACATCAGAATATAATGAATTATATCAGAGAATAAATTAAATACCGTCGAGTCACCCAAAAGTGCAGCATGAATCAGGCAATCAGCATGATTATTAGCTTTGGATAAGGCCGGATACAGGACTGAAGCATATGTGGTGTATGCAAACGTAACTTCCTCCTTGACTTTGGCATATTCCTGAGCAGAAATAGCTGAAGATGGTGTGGAAGACATTTTTTTGAGAAAGCAAAGTTTCGAGGAGATGATGAGTCTAGTGAGTGGAGAATACAGCAAAGCAAAGTCCGAGTGGAATGTTTATTCAGGCAAAGAATATTGAGGCTTTTATAGCAAAACTGGCCTAGAGGACTTCGAGATTTTTGCAATGAAAAATGATTAAGCATGCAATGGCACAGTCAGACAGTAAAGCAAGCATGTTGAATTGAAGCTGAGAGATGCAAGAATAATAAACTCGTACTAAATCTGATAAGCAAGGGACAAGTCTACATGCAGGCTCAAAGGCTGTACAGACTCAACATTTGCATCAAATGTATTGTAAACAGATATCCTTATACCCTACACTAAATATCGACTCGGTTCTTCAGGAATTAATGAACTGAGGACAGTTCAAATTAAGAAAAGGGGGGATGATACAACCCAAAATAATCTGAACTCGAAATGTCAAAACTTCGGCAGTTCATGCAGAGGTTCAGTGGTATATCTACAAGTCTACAGTACATTGTGGTTTGATACAGATTGCACAGATGTTCACTGAAGATGATTCAAATAAGATTCTCGGCAGTATAACACAATTGTACTCACTCAGACCACTAAAACCCATTCTTTATGTTGAGTGTACATTGCTTAAAGCATATTACATGTATATCAAAGACTAATTGTACCAAGCAAGTAAGACAGAAGTAGAGACTAGTAATTATGGGCTGACATACTGCATATGCTCGGATTTCCAAAGCAATAGCTAAAGCAGCTCAAAAGCATAATAGACTCGGAATGTATGACAGATATCTGATGCAACCAGGCACAAGGGAACAATAGCTAAAGCAGCTCATGCCTGACAGATATCTGATGCAACCAGGCACAGTGGCACAATAGCTAAAGAAACTCAACCACATGTTTATTATGATTGGTACCTGATGTTCATGTGAGTCTCGGAGTTTATCCGGGAGTCAGATGGTTCAATAAAATATGCACATGGTTACCTCGGAACAAGATATTCCGAACCATGTGCAGCATAATAAAACCCTAGACCCTGGGCTAGCTCTAGGCCCCCAGAATTGCATATATACCAGTAAAAACCTCGAGACAGGACAAGCTTGCTCCACCCCCACTTCTGTAGAGATTGCTAGTCCTACAACTTGAAGGGAGTTTAGTTTCAGCATAGAAAGAATACACTTGATTAGACAGAAAGAATTGTATAACTCAGAAAGATTGTACTATTTGACTTGAAGAAAGAGAGTAAAGTTATTCAGTACAAGCAAGTAAAGTTATTCAGTTCAGAAGTTACAAAGTTACCTTTGAATATCAAGCCCAAGTTTTATAGAACTTGTGAAAGAAAATCTATTACACTTGTTATAACCAACTTAAAAGCATTTTGTACATTGAATATAATAAATCTTTCTGTGCACCCCTCCGAACTTGTGTTTGACTTAGTTTTGTGTGTGTTGGTGTTGGTGTTTGTGTGAGATTTGTTCTTGCATTTGCATTTTGCACTTAGCCTAAAGTCAGCATATCAGCGCTGGAGACGCCAGAATGGGAAGTATACCATTACGAGCACATATGGAGATGATGTTCTAGGAGGCGCTGAAGGGGATATCGAAAAGGAGAAGGCCATAGAGGACCTTGGGAAGCGTTGGGAGAGTAGCGAGGTGAGATCCGAAATGCTCCTGGGGATGAAAATTACGCAGGACAAGAAGACAGGAGCTATTACTTTATCGCAGAAAGCCTACTTCACCCGCATGCTCGAACATTTCGGTCTCCAAAATGTCAAACGCCGCCGGACTCCACTTCCACCTGACAACAAACTCGAAGCAGCTCCGAATCCTCTACCAGATGATGAAGGAATTTTCATGCGCGACAAGCCTTACTGACCGGTCGTTGGGTCCATGATGTGGGGTCAGGTTTGTACTAGACCAGATATCTCCTTCGCGGCCAACAAACTTGCCCGTTATCAACTCAATCCCGGACGCCAGCATTGGGAGGCGGTAGAATGGTTAGCAGGATATATCCTAGAAACACTTGACTATACCATCACTTACAGGAAGCCACCGCCCGGTTCCGAGTTAACCAAGGGAGAAGGCCTGAAACCCTGCGGATACCTGGACGCCGACCACGCGGGATGTATGGACACTCGGAGGTCAACATCTGGAAACGTGTTCTTCATGGCTGGGGCGCCGGTCACATGGAGTTCGAAGCGACAGCCAACGGTAGCACTGTCCACGACCGAAGCCGAGTACATCTCAGGGGCAAGGGCGAGTCAACAAGCAAGTTGGTTAATGTCTTTCCTAGCAGAAGTGGACCTGAGACAGGATGGTCCACTAACGCTTCACTGCGATAACTTCGCAGCGGTTAGCCTTATGCAGAACTCAAAGAAGAATATGCTGGTCAAACATATTGAAATGCGCTACCACTTTATTCGGGAGAAGGTAAAAAATGGGGAAATCGCAATGAAACTGATTAGAACTGGAGAAAACGCAGCGGATATCTTTACGAAGGCATTGAACGGTACAATCCACTCGAAGTGGGTGAAATTCTTGGGTCTGGATCGCACGGATTAGGGGGTGTGTTAGAGAAGAATCCGTACGCTCCGTTATCCTAGCTTTGGCATTTCCTTATTATTTAATCTACACACTTTTTCTTCTGCTCATTGCTGCTTACATACGTTACGATCGAGTACTTATACGAGCAACCCCTATTCCGCAGCCTTCCCTCAGTTGTTCTCTACTATTACAACTGAGGTATTCATTACTCTACAATACCGCCGCTCCGACTTGGCTGCTCCTCAGTTCCTCCCTTCTATACTCTCGATCTCCGGGGACTAACGGCGTAACGGCGGTGTTGTTAATAACTTCACTACTGTCCCACTCGTCTTCCACACTTAGACACCTTGTGACTTTGGCACGGTTACACGGTGTACATGATCTTAACACATACATACATCTTACACAAGCAGCTTTCTCTGTTTCTGCAGAGAGTTCCAAAGCATGGTTTCATCACTGTCAGTATATCTAAGGTGCTTGTATTAGAGCTTGAATATCATTACATTGAGCCCTTGAAAAATATGCTATTGAATGACATGGCATTATATACAGTGCAAAAACTAAGTTATGGTGAAAGAATGGAACTGCAAGCAAGGGGCAGATGAAACTGGTGGACCGAATTAGTACAGTGATAGACATTGCTGTTAAGATCATGTACACCGAGTAACCGTGCCAAAGCTACAAGGTGCCTAAGTGCGGAAGACGAGTGGGACAGTAGTGAAGTTATTAACAACACCGCCGTTACGCCGTTAGTCCCCGGAGAGCGAGAGTGGAGAGAGAGGAGCTAAGTAGCAGCCAGGTCGGAGCGGCGGTATCGCCGATGACGAGGAGCGGACCAGAGGACGTTAAAGTCCTAAGGTTCAAGGAGGACGTACTTCAAGGCGTTGAGCCAGAAGACTTAGAGAAGAGCTAAGTTGAGAAGGGAGATCTAAGTTGATAATTAAACTGAGGAACTACAGTAGCGTACAGGCAGTATTTATATCTACGGATCGGCGCAGCGGTGCGGAGCGCCAGACTAACTACTAGGAGCTATACGAGTAGTACCTGCAGGGTAAAGTAAAAGACAATAAGGAGAGACTAGAACGAAAGGGTAAAAGACAATAGTGAGAGACTAGAACGAAAGGGTATGTGTAGCGAGAAAGAACAATAAGAGTGAGATAACAATAAGAGCAGATCTTCGGAGTACCGAGCGGCGGAATGGAGGCCCGCGGCATGGACTTGACAGTATCCCCCTCTTAGGCTTGAGCCCTCGAAAGCCATTAATACCGATAGTTGGTTAGTCACCAAAGAAAAATTTCAAAGACCGTCAGGATCGGGAATTTGGCCCATCAGTCAGCAGGAAAATTTTCAAAAGCCGTTAGTACCGGGAATTGGCGTTAGTCATCAGTGAAAATTTTCGGTTCACCGTATACCAAGTACAATTCGAAGGAAAATTTTCGCTGGTCCGTGCGCAGTTTTGCCGTATAAAAGGCCCAGAATTTCGCCGGTAAAACCCAAGTTCCCCAAACTTCCAAGTCCAAAAAATGTCCGCTAGCCGCACCATTACTACTACCACCTCTGCTACTGCCGGCCCTTCGCGGTCGCGCCCTGTACCACCGCCACCTCCACCAGCCTCCGACTCCGCCGCTCAAGAGGAGGAAGGCCTCGAAGACGAAGACGAGGACGACATCATCAGGAAGGCGCAGGCAAGAGTGGAGCGGGTGAGAGCGAGGAAGGCGGCGGAGGCCGCAAGAAAAAAGGCGGAGGAAGAGGCTGCAAGGGCGGCAGCGGAGAAAAAGAGGAAGGCGCAAGAGGCGCAGGAGCGGGCTAAGCGGGCTCGTCAACAAGAGGAGGAGGTGGTTGAACGGAGGAGACTGTTGGCCGCTGCGGCGACCGCTAGGAGTCAACGGGGGACCTCTCCCAGCGAGGTGTCGGCTTCTCCGCGGCGTCCCGTAGTGGAGATTCGGAGAACAAAGAGTAAGGGTAAGGGAAAGGCAAGGGCAGAGGTATGTGCTTCCACCTTCAATTTCGCTAGTACTAACTTGAGAATTCTTTAGCCGGTCGGCGGGGACCCCGATGATGGTGATGAGGGCGACGACGACGACGACGACGACAAGGAGCCCTGCGAACGATGCAGGGCTAAGAAGATCTCTTGCCAGATGCAGGCTGGCAAGAGAAGTTCAATCATATGTAAACCCTGCCACGACGCGAAAGTCCGGTGCTCGTACTCCGGGCGGCCGTCGACTGTGAAGCGAGAGGGTGGTTCCAACCCGACCGGCGAGCGCCTGGCTGTCTTGGAGAGCCAGGTAGCTCAACTACTAGCGGACAACCGACAACTTCGGGATGGGCAGGTGAAAGCAAACACCTACCATCGACATATGAACCGGAAACTGGATTGGCTTGTCACAGATGCCGCGAGGAGGAGGAGAACGCCCCCGGAGCTGCCGCAAGCCGGACCGTCGGAGTTGCCGAAGAAGCGGAGAAGGGTAATGGACAGTGACGAAGAAGAGGAGCGGGGTAGGGAGCAGGAGATGGAGGAAGATGGAGAAGGAGAGGAGGAAGAAGGAGGAGGAATGGAGGTAGAGGGAGAAGTAGAGGCGCCGGCGCCGACGGCGAAAGGAAAGGAGAGGGCAGAGTAGGGTATCATCGGACATCGGACATCGGCCCTTCGGCCTTTCTTGAACTCTTCTTGTAATCCTCTGCCTCCTGTAAATAATTTTGTCTTTTTGTTTTTTGGACTTTTTGTATTAAAAATGTTAACTTCGATTTGAAATCGGAAAGCGAATGGGCCGCGGAGCGGCGTAAGAAATAATTAGTTTTGAAATATAAGTAGCTCAAGTGTGAAAGAAATATAAGTGCAATAGTAGATCGAAGGATGAGATTAACAATTAAGAGGGAGAGATAAACACTCAATTTACTATCATCGTGTTTATCCTCTAAACGCACGAAGTAAACTTCGGCGGAGCGCGGCGAAAAAGGAAAATGGAATAAAATGATTTTGTGTGATCAAGGTCCAGGTTTGTGAGGGTATCGGGCGTGGAACGCCGGTACAAGTTCGTCAGCATGTAATTCATCAGCAGCAACCCAGGAGAATTCATCGTCGGTACCTTCATAACCGGCCCACCGAATGTAATAACGTAGAGGACAACGTTTATACCTTCTGTCCAGCTTGGAGTCGAGGATTTCGGCAACGTTGTACTCCTCTTCACCATCAACTTCAATTGGAGGTGGAGGAGATTGAGTACGATTCGGGAACGGGTTCGGCGTAACCGGCTCCAGCTGTGAGACGTGGAAAACCGGGTGAATTCGGCGAAGATAGTCTGGGAGCTTGAGCTCGTAAGACAAAGTACCAGGTCGACTGATGACCTTGAAAGGACCAAGATATTTTTCTGAGAATTTTTCAGTAGGACGAGTAGAGCGAATGTGCTTAGCAAGAACGAATACTTCGGAGCCGATCGGGAACTCCGGGTGCGAGATTCTTTTCCTGTCAGCTTGTTCCTTGTAACGAGACTGAGCTAAAAGGATTTCCTCTCGAAGGAAGACGTGGAGTTCATCGAGGTTGACGACGAAGTCTCTGGCTAGGTCAGACTTCATATCGACCTCGGGCCGAACGGTGATATTTGGGTGGTATCCTTTGTTAGCGAAGAATGGAGTAATACCAGTGGAAGCATTGGGAGCGTTGTTATAGGCGAACTCGGCGATCGGAAGTAGAGGCGACCAGTCATCTTGTTGGTAGGAACAATAGATCCTAATGTACTGTTCGAGAGTCTGATTGACACGCTCAGTTTGCCCGTCGGCTTCCGGATGATATCCAGAGGTATAGTGAAGTTCCATGGAGAGCGCTTTACCGAGAGCCCGGAAGAACGCCGAAACAAATTCGGAACCACGATCGGAAGTAACATGATTAGGAACACCATGCTTAGAGAAAACGTGAATAACAAAAAGCTCAGCTAATTGTTCGGAAGTAATGGTGTCGTGAGTTGGAATAAATATAGCTTGTTTGGAAGATCGATCCACGACGACGAGGATAGCTGTATAACCATTCGACATTGGCAGTTGCTCAATGAAGTCCATGGAGATGGAATCCCATGGTCGGACCGGAACCGGCAGAGGTTTCAACAAGCCGTAAGGCCGGTGACGGCGGGGCTTATTGCGACCACAGATAGTGCAAGAGGTAACGTAGTCACGAACAAAGTCTCTGACCTTGGGCCAGGTGTATTGACGACGTACAGCTTCGAGAGTGCGGTTCTGGCCGAAATGGCCGGAGAGTGGATGATCATGGAAATAGCGAAGGACTTGAAGGCGAAGATCGCCGTGATTAGGGACATAAATACGGTCGTCAAGGCGTAGTAGCTTGTCGCTACCTAAGCTCCAACGTTCATTGGAAGGATCTTTTGCAAGTTCCAAACCAACAACGGAGCTCGGATCGGCGGGAAGGGCGAGAATGATAGCTTGGTGTAGGGCTTCGATATCCATGATAATCGAGGCTCGTAAAACCGGGCCTTCCAGGAAGGTAGCTCGAAGGGACGCAGTGAGTTGTTCGTTAGTAAAGATAGGGCGAAAGTTATGAGGGTTCACTTGGGCGTAGCCGATATCCCCCTCTTTAGGGTAGACGTCCCAGCGTCTAGTTATCGAATCAGGTTTCTCGCCGAGTTTCCCCGGTCGGAAGCGAATGACCATATTAAATTGATGTAAGAATTCTGACCATCGGACTTGTCGGCGAGTAAGAACCTTGGTAGTAGAGAAATACTCAAGATTCTTGTGATCGGTGACGACGTCCACCGGATCACCCGAGCCTTCCAGATAATGACGCCAAGCTTTAAAGGCCTCGAAGATGGCCAGTAGCTCTTTGTCGTGGGTATCGTAGTTGAGTTCCGCCGCATGAAGCGTTCTGGAAAGGAAGGCTAGAGGATGAATTTCACCGTCAGCATATTGGATGGAAAGAATAGCCGCAATGGCGTAATCGGAAGCGTCGGTCTCCACGATAAGTGGGCGATTCGGCTCCCAATGGGCCAGTATTGGCGCAGAAGTGAAAGCGATTTTGAGATTTTCGAAGGCCTCTTGACAGCTGCTGTCCCAGATCCAGGAAGCGCCTTTTCGGGTAAGCCGAGTCATTGGCACAACGATATCACTGTAATTATAAATAAAACGACGATAGAAGTTTGCAAAACCCAGGAAGGACTGGATGTCCTTAACCTTCCTCGGGACCGGCCACTCTAGAACTGTCTGAACTTTCTCCTTGGACATAGTCAATCCGTCGGGAGAAAGAATATAACCCAAATACTCAACAGTATCCATATTGAATTCGCACTTGTCGGGGTTGGCGTAGAGCCGATGTTTCCGTAACCGCCGAAGAACTTCCTTAACGTGTTCTCGGTGTTCTTCTGGCGTATCAGAGTAGATCAGAATATCGTCAAGATAGACGATGACACAGACATCGAGCATGTCAGAGAAGATGTCATTAACAAACCGCTGGAAAGCCGCAGGGGCGTTCGTAAGGCCGAATGGCATGACCTTCCATTCGTAAGAGCCGTAGCGGGTCCGAAAGGTGGTTTTCCATTCGTCACCTTCAGCGATTCTGACTAGATGATAAGCGTGAGCGAGATCCAATTTGGTGTATATTTTAGCTCTTTTCGGAGCGTCGAGAAGATCTGAAATGAGTGGAAGTGGGTAACGATCCTTTTTGGTGATACGATTGAGTCCACGGAAATCGACGCAAAGGCGAAGTTTGCCGTCTTTCTTCGGGACAAAAAGGACCGGAGCGCCGTGAGGAGAGGATGATGGGGTAATGGCACCAGTAGCCAGCTGTTTGTCAATAAAGTCTTTAAGGGCGACTAGCTCCTTTTCAGACAAGGGATAAATACGGCCGAGAGGCGGCGAAGCGCCCTCTTCTAAGTCAATCTTCAGGTCGTAAGGTCTATGTTCAGGAAGTGAATCTGCAGCAATCTCGTCGAAGACGTCTGCAAACTCTGCGTACTCTTCTGGAATGGAAGGATGGAGTGGAGGGACAGTAGGAGTGGTGGAAGAGCGGTCGGCGGCACGGGCCGCGACCTCTGAGTGGATAGCACGAAGTAGAATGGGTTCCATACCCGCGTCCTTGCAAGCCCTGTTAAAGACTGCAGCACTGACGAGTGCAATGTCGACCTCAGGAGTTTCCAGTTGAGCAGCGAATTGAGAGACCGTAGGGTAAGAGTAGATGGGTTCAAAGGGGAATTTGGACGAAAGGGGCTTGGCCCGTAAAGTCCGAGAGCGGGAGCGAGAGCGAGGGCGAAGTGAGTCCCCAGGAGGGGTCTCCAGAATTGTCGGTGAAACCGACGGCGAAGGTTCCGGTAGCGGAACAGCGACCTTTGCAGCAACGGGGTTGATAGCAGAAGGCACAGACGTCTGTGGAGAATCAGGATGTGAAGTGTTACGGAACGTAATGTTTCGAGATGCCCAGTCAATCAACGGATTGTAGCGGGATAAGAAACTGTAACCTAGTACTGCTTTACAAGATGAATCTAAATGAGTAACATAAAATGGTAATAGAAGCAGCTCGCCGGAAGGGAACCGAACGGCGATATTCGCCATATCGGTAATGGGTTTAGAAGATAATGAACCATCAAAGAGACGAAGATTAACAGGAGAGATTTTGGTCGTAGGAATAGAATTTTGTGAAACATAACGAGTATCAATGAAAGAGTCAGTAGAACCAGAATCAACAAGAGTAGGAAATTTAAGAAGAGCAGAGATAGGTTCGGCCGGCGCGGCCGAATCGGATAAAGGAAATTCAGTAGTTAATGATATTACAAGAGATCGTTCAATGGAAGAAAGAGCGGACGCGTTGAGATATAACTCCCCAGGTGAGGTACGAACCTGATCAACGCAGCTCCCGTTTCGTACCGGGGAACAAGAGCTGCGGACTAGTTTTCCGATTCCTCTTCAACAACCTCAACGGTTGCTTCGGGGGTTTCTTCAACCTCTGCAGCACGGCCCTTCGATTCTCGGGCCTTTCGCTTGTTGCAGTCAGCAATCTGATGCTTACCACCGCAGAAGAGACAAAGGTTGTTCTTCATCCTTCTTTCCTTCTCGGAGGGAAGGACTTTCCCATCTGCACCAAGATGGTTGAACGCGGGGCGCTGGCCGCCGGATTGGCCGGAATTCGAAGAATTCTGGGGCTTACCATTGTTGTTAGGCTTACCACCAGAGAAGGGTTTGGGCTTCGGCGTGAACGGCGCCGAAGAGCCAGAAGGCTGAGAGTTGTTTTGCTGGTTAGTAGAACCAGTCTTAAAGTCCGAGGAACCCTTCTTCGGGTTCCGAGCAACAAAAGGCTTACCAGCCTCACGCTTTCTAGTTTCCTCGCGTTTCCAATAACGATTGTCAATACGAAGAACTTCTTGACGATAATCGGCGAGCGTCGCCGGCTCGGGCAAACGCGCCATTTCGTCCTTGATGCGCTCAGCTAAGCCTCGTCCATAAGCCCATTTCAGGGCAGCAGAATCCCAGTTGGTACTAGCAGCCAGGGTGTTGAACCGGATGTTGTATTTCCGGATGTTCTCGGTTTCCTTCATCTTCAGATTACCGAGAGAATCTTCGGCCTCGCCTTGGGCGTCGTAAACGCCGAAATTATCCTGAAGCTCCTTTACAAGGGCCTTAAAGGAGGATGTCCAGGCCGGCAGCGAGTCGAGATCCGGATCGAGAATATCAGGGACAAACCATTCTTTGGCTGACCCACTGAGATAAGAAAGGGTGTAGTTCACCTTCCGTTGGTCGGTGAAGTACTTTGGACGGTCATTAAAGACCAGGGCGAGATTGACGAAGAACGTCTTGAGTTTTCGGGGATCCGAACCGTCGAATACCTCTGGCTCCTTGACCTTGCTCTTGGATTCAGAGCTGTCAGAGGGACGGCCAAGAGCGGCGAGAACGGTACCAAGGGTCTCAATGGAACCCTTGAACCCCGAGAGGAGTTCCAACATAGCTCGTTGCTCGTTGGGGATGTCAGGAGATATGGGAGAACGAGGTCCACCAGGTCCACCAGGACCGCCGGGACCGCCGGGACCACCAGGACCACCAGGTCCACTGGGGTCACCAGGCTCACCACGCGGTAAACCGCCGGAATCATCATCCAGATCGTCATTGTTATTATCGGCGCCCGGATCGTCGGGGTCGACAGGAGGGTCTTGATCTTCGTGATCACCGGTGTCCAAATTGAAGTGAGGAGGTGGGTCACGAGGAGATTCAGAAGCAGCTCGACGTTGGGGTTGTTTACCCGTACGGCGGGCTATGGCTTGGAGGATTGGGGAATCAATTCGAGTAGTAGATCGGCCCCGAGCCGGAGCGACCACGGGGGGTTGTCCACGGCGAGGGGTCAGGACTTGGACAGGTTGTCCGTCACCAGTGTACAAGGTGCTGTATTCGAATTGTTGTTCCTCTTCCATAGCTTCAGGAAGAGTTGACGTAGTTGGGACTGTCGCTGGACCGAAACCGCGATTACGGCGACGTGGTTGACCGATGGCAGAGATAGAGTCGGAGAATGGGGCAAATGATTGGGCTGTAGTGAAGAAAGTATTTTCTTCGGAGTTAGCTCTAGATTGAGCTCGAGTTTTCGGAGGCATAAAAAATGATATGTCAGTACGACGTTAACGGATTGAGTTTAATTATACTGTTAAGATCATGTACACCGAGTAACCGTGCCAAAGCTACAAGGTGCCTAAGTGCGGAAGACGAGTGGGACAGTAGTGAAGTTATTAACAACACCGCCGTTACGCCGTTAGTCCCCGGAGAGCGAGAGTGGAGAGAGAGGAGCTAAGTAGCAGCCAGGTCGGAGCGGCGGTATCGCCGATGACAAGGAGCGGACCAGAGGACGTTAAAGTCCTAAGGTTCAAGGAGGACGTACTTCAAGGCGTTGAGCCAGAAGACTTAGAGAAGAGCTAAGTTGAGAAGGGAGATCTAAGTTGATAATTAAACTGAGGAACTACAGTAGCGTACAGGCAGTATTTATATCTACGGATCGGCGCAGCGGTGCGGAGCGCCAGACTAACTACTAGGAGCTATACGAGTAGTACCTGCAGGGTAAAGTAAAAGACAATAAGGAGAGACTAGAACGAAAGGGTAAAAGACAATAGTGAGAGACTAGAACGAAAGGGTATGTGTAGCGAGAAAGAACAATAAGAGTGAGATAACAATAAGAGCAGATCTTCGGAGTACCGAGCGGCGGAATGGAGGCCCGCGGCATGGACTTGACAATTGCATATCATACATACCTGATATGAAGCCTAGGCCGTTTGACGCTTTTTGGAGGACCTCCCACCACTGGTAATTGAGTCCATATCATCAACAATATACTTCCACAAACGGTTTGTGTTGCCTAAGTTGCAGGCAAGGAGTGTCCGCAACTTATCTGCACTGCCTATCAGATGTAAATCATCGAGACGGGTAAGCTCCTCATGTGCGAAGATAGTTGCAAACTGAATATAGTTATGATTATCCCTCCCCCGGTACTCATCACTATCCAACTTTGCCAACCAGTTGTTGACATGAGGAAATTCAGCAGGCTTTTGAGGTGAAGATGGAGGAGATGAGAAGGCTACAGGAACAGGATTGGGAGCAGGAATGTTCGAATAATGACCAGGATAAGTAGGAGTAGTGTAATATCCCAGAGGAGGTGGAGGCGGAGGCGGATAACCATAGCCCCAATGGGGAGGAGCACCATATGCAGTAGATGCCTGTCCCACTCCATATTTTCCTTGCTTGACTGCTTTCTCACCAATACCTTGAAGAATTACTTCGGGAGGTGTTTTGAGGACTGCTTCATGTTTACGCTAGAAACCAACATATAATGATGCTGGTAATCAACTAGAGGAACACTCACTACTAATCCAGCCCAGATTGAAAGATCTCCTGCAGTAAAAGCATAATGCGGACCATTGGTGGTCACATAGCATGCCTTTTTTGGATGCTCAGCACATAAGAAGTTCTTCACAATTTGCCTCATAATTAGAACCTCCTGCTCATCAGCGTTATTCTCGAGTGCTGGTCCTTCATTGTCGTGTGATTTTGCTTTACTACTCTGTGTCATCGGAGAGAAATTAGAGCCAGAATGGCCAAATGTGAATTAGCATTTGCATACCTTTTTCCCGTCACTCTCACCACCTGTATCTATAAGAATGACGCTAAATGCCTTCTTCTTCTTGGGCTTGCCGTGCTTTGTGTATTCGACCTTCATATACTCTTCCAATATGTCCACCATATCTTCGTATTGAGCATCTGTATCAACAAGTTTTGGCACAGGCTTGGGACTTCGGGGCCAGAACGAGGCAATGTAGCCTAATGCAGATAACTGTTGCAGAGGAATACCCATCTCAGAAGCGATTCTTTGACGGAAAACCGAGAAAGTTGTGTTGTTGTCAAGAACACAGTCGACACAAGCTTTCTTGCCAAGTGTGACCTCGTACTTGATGTCAAAAGTACCTGGGTCAGAATCAAGGTCTTCGTTGTCACTGTCACTTCTGATGAGTACAGCAGCTTTGCGTTTCAAATGAGACTTTTTTTGGGATACATTCATTGTTGCAGGAGTGGCATCCAGTCCTTCAGATAAATCGGAAGCCTCTGATAGACTTATATTTGAAAGGGAAGAAGCTTCTTTAGATTGAATGTCACTGGCAGAAATTGAAAGCGCAACTGCACACACACCTTTGGTGATCGTCTTTGGTTGGGTATGACGGTCAATTTCTCCATCAATCCAACTTTGCAATTGCTCCTCTTTCTCTCTTTCAAGAACTTCATTTGACTTTGGTGGATGAGACAGGTTCATAAGAAGCTCAGCTGCATTTGCATCGTCACCAGGCAACACGGTTGTTTTCTTTCCTCTGGATCTCCGAGTAAATGTAGGAACTGAAGGCTCTTCAGATGCAGCAGGGCCATGCCGTGATGAAGCGCGTTCTTCCCGAGACTGACGAGCTCTTTTGAGCCTTGCATTAGCCATAGGAAGAGGTTGTGAGATTAGGAAGGAAGCAACAGTCACAGGTCACCTGTATAAAGGTAACAACACAGTTCTTTGGCTGGCATGTCCTCCATATATCATAGAAGAATATATCTACATACTTTTTATAGCTACGAGGTGAAAAATACAGCCACCAAAATCCAAATGAGCTGGAAGAGCCCCAATAAACAATGGCAGCAAAAAAGTAGATATATGTATATCGAATTACATGGGGCCCTAGATACAGACCCTGGCATGAAATCACGGTAAAAATCGCGACAAATGGTGAAGAACTGAGCACGCTAGAGCTCTTATGAATCTAGCACCAAAAAAGTGTTTTGGGCGTGAATTCGCACAAGTCCAAACTATTTTGCAAACGGCAATAATGTGGCCTGCGCATGAAAGGCACGCAAACACAAAAATACCCATTCATACTCCAAAAAGAAAAATCAATAATTTCATTCAAGGATTTCAATATGAGGTTAATAATTAGTGCCGACAGAATGTTTATGAGCAGAAAGACCCAGTCTTGAAGCTCTGAAGGTCAATCCGGCTGTTTGATCCCATCTCAAGCCAAACATTGCCCCTCTGATCACCCCGACAGATAGCAGTTGTATGGCAGTTTGCCTCATGGACTTGCTGGTTCTTCCTTTGGGCAGTGCATTAGTTTTTGTTCAGTCTTCATTGCAAAACATGTCTTAGCTCTTGCTCATTCTCTTTGACCCACCAAAAAAGCCCCCCAGCAGTATACTGAGTGATTGAATATCGATGCTCTCCCTCCTGAATCGGGCAATTGTAATGTACAAGTAAAGCAGATGGCAGAAAAATTACACAACCTGGAGGAAACTCAATGACAAGCTGACCACCCAACCGGTGATTGAAGGGCCCAAGGGAGAGAACAGGGCACCAGCCATCTGGACGGTTGCGACCATCCACATGGGGGTTGGTCACAGACTGTGGCCCACAATTAACTGTAAGCAAAGACCAAACGGAGTTGGGGAAGTTGCAGCGAAGGTGCAGCTCTTTATCATGTAGCTCTTCTTGATGCAGGTGGTAGTCCTCGTACATTAAGGGGTTATATGTGTGGAGAATTTCTACCAAAACATACCTCAGAAGTAATTGGTTTACAATGTGAATAAAAACTTATGATTCATAACCCCGGAGGCATGCTGCATGGCTGGGTGTTCTAGCAGCACATCCATGAAGCTGTGTTCTGATTGCAAAAGTACATGGTTGCCTGGGAACTGGGTCATAATGGTTAACATAGGTAATGAAAGATTCAAGCCCCAATGACTTACTGACTCACCACCCCCATGGGATGGACCAGATGCTAGTGCAGCAAAACCATCACCCCATTTGTGATAAAGCTTTTCCTGTGAAAATTTGAGGTGGGGGGAGCTGGCAGCAATGGCCTCTGCTAACAGCTTGGCTACCTCAGATTGCCAGTGCATCTGTGGTGACCCCACAATGAGCACCACCATGCAGCCATGACAATCCACAATTGGTATGGCACCCGTGGTGGTCACCCCGTTCCCGTTGTTTTGACCCACGGCATTGGTGGGAATGTCCGGGGGATATGGGATGTAACGCCAGCCCGGTTGGCTGCAAAGCATCTGGGCATCACGTCGATCACAGGCAAGTACCTGGTTTTGGCCCCCAAAGCCTGTGGAGTTCACAGGGAGCATAGCGGCATCTAGATCCACCTGGATTGCTTGCGCATAGGTGTGAGCATGATGTTCGGCATGTACTGGCTTCGCAGCTGTTGGAAAGCAAGTGCTAAGTTCACGTTTGCGCTTCTGCCGCCCGTGAGAGCCAGGCTGGCAAGCATTCCGATGCGTGGCAGTGGAAGGTGAGGAGTTTTGAGGTGGGTGTAATGATGTGGTAGACTCAGATGCCATCTCCGGGAAAGCAGGGTGTTGGGATTGTGATAGTGATAGGCAGGCAGCACTGGCAAAATTCTGTTGGTGAGATTCGGAGGCAGGCACTGACGGGTGGGGTGAGGACACCCGGGGCCTTGGCAAAGGGGGCTGCGATCGGGCCTTGACATTGTCCGGGAGTTTTGTCAGGGTGCAAGCAGGTCGAATCTGCACCAATGGTGATTGGGGTGAAGGTCAGTAACTGCCACCCACATGAATACGGGCAACGCACTGGTGCTTCAAGCTCATGGTCCAGGTCAATCACATCCCCTCCATCACCCTGCACATCAAGCTCTGCATATCAAAGGCAGAGAAGGTCTGCAACATCAACGTCACACCAAATGGGGGTTCCCAGCTCATATGGCGAAAATTCGGCCCCGGAATGTGTAGTACGGGCCATTAACACTCTATCATGTTACAGTAAGCATAATGTGGGCATATGTCGCAAAAGAATGTGTCAAAAAGTGACTGAAAATGGAAGGGAGTTCCACAATATGCCAGCGCGTCCTGGGGTGCAAGTCAATGGTCCTGGTGCAATGTGGAAGGCCCACAACCATTCACATGCCCCAAAAGATTGGATGCACTTACTGGAAATGTGGTGGTGGAAGTGGTTGGATCACGGTGGTGGAAGTTTACAAGCAAGAGGTGTATCAATAGAGATTTGTGGGCAGGCAATTCTGTTCTTGTCATGGGACTGGTGCTGAATTCTATGGCATCAATTAGGTGGTGCCTAGTGGGCTATCTCAAGTATAGGGGATTAATTCCCCTGTTTTAACTGTTTCCTATCCTGCTGCTATCATTCTACCTGCAACTTGTCAATTAAGTCCATAATCAGTGCTGACAACATGGGGATACGAGATATTTGGCCTGTAAATATTCACTGAATACTCATTGAAGTCATAAACTCATGAACTCATTTCTTGCAGCTTATAAAACCCACTGCTACGACATCCAATTTGGCAGATTATGCATTGGAATATGGGTACACAAAGAAGCTTCAAGGTTCAGATGACATGATATTCCGCATAAGCATAGATGTGCCATGAGCATCACACCCAAGTCCATGGATTAATGCCAGTTGAAGTAATTCATTTATAGTGCACTATTCAGAAACTTTCGACATATCAATTCATCTGCTGTCCTACTTCAATTGTTCCATTTTTTGTGCCAGCTGTGCCATGTTCCTGTTGCTGATTTTGTCTTCATGTACAACCCTGTGCTCGGAGTTGACCTTGAAGCAGACTCTTTGGAATATGAACAGTCAAAACAATTAGTTCAATCATTCAACTATCATATTGACGTAGTATGTTCACATTATCCTGTGCTTTACTGAGATTGCATAACTAACTCAAGCTTGATATCTTATAGGCAAAGAGAGTGGTGAATGCTGAGTTGTCAGCCATGAATAAATTAGGGGTAATTGATGCAGTCCTCTGTCTCGAAGCGGCAGAGGCGGAGTGACTAGCGGAGCAGGAGAGCGGAGTGACTAAGCAAGGCAGTGAGGCGGAGCGACTAAGCGGAGCGGAGGCAAACTGGTCCCAGATAATGACAGAGATATATTGAGTATCGTAGTCATAGGTAGTAGTAAGTAAGCACGTACCTGGTCCCAGATAATGACAGAGAGGTCAAGATAAGGGACCAGGCTGTGGAGGGTTGGCTATATATACATAATCCGGTCTGCAAGAAACAACAATGTAATACTGTATAGTTCAGGGGCAAGGAAGGTGGCGGAAGCCAGTAGAAAGAGAAGATGGGTCAGGTGGATCAGTAATCAATGGGGGTTTGACAGTGATTGATGATGTATCGTACAGGTAAAGGCGTCGAGACAGTGAGAAAAGGAGAATGATAGGGGCTGCGTACTTTATGACATCCTCACCAATGATAGCCACGTATTCCCCTTGGGTGTGAAATGTGTTCTTTTAGTCAACAGGTAACGTACCATTGTTAAAAAGACTTGAATATGATCACAGTGATAATTGGGTACATAGCACCGCATCAACCCCCACAAATCTTGCAATTGATATATATTGTGCCGAGATTATAGAACAACTCGGGATACAGGAAGATGGGTTCATTCTGCTTGCCCTGCTCCTCGGAAGTGATTTCAATAAGGGAGTTCATGGTGTTAGCATGAAAACTGCAGTTGCACTAGCAAGACATGGATTCGGAAAAACTCTTCTTCATAATTCTCACAGGTTCCTGAGCTACTCAACAATTTTTTCATTCAACTCAATCATGAAATTGCTGATGAAATTGAGCTGAAAACCATCAAAAACTTGCATTGACAGAGCCCAAGGAGGGCACACAAGTTCCTTGATGCCAACTTTCCATCTGTTGATGCTTTGGAAGGCCTAAAAATATTCGCGGAACTTGTCACTCACCCTTCCCCTCTGACTCCGAGTTGCCCATTCACCCCGAAATGGCCTTATAATGTACCACACGTCTCGAATATAGCAGCATTTTGCACAACACACTTGTGTTGGAGCTCAGAATTTATATATCAGGAATTCCACGCAAAACTATACAGAGGAGTTATCATCTGTATGCTTTGCTCCATAAGTTACTGAGTTGTTTACATTGGCTCCACCCTGACATATCAACAGAAACATGTAGCTTACAATGTGCTAAATGGAGAACTGCTTGTTCCAGTCCTGCAAAGCTCCTTTAATTTTGACCATTTTGGAAGGCCTTTTGCCTTCACCTTCTCTACAACAATTATCGGAACAAATCCTCCTGCTCTTTGTGGTAAGAAAGTGTGCGACTCTGTCCGTGTTGAATTTAACATGTCCTTCTTTGATGTTGTTACTGGCACTGTCATTCTAAACCATGTACCACAGACTGTCGGGGTCACTATTCCTATTTTCATTCTTGCAAAGGCCACACGACAAATTGTAGATAGCTGAAAAACTATTTTATGTAAAGGTCTTACAACAAAAAAATATTATTATTTTTAAGATGCTCAGAACCTTGAGAACTGGAAAATGAAATTGACCTTTGACAGTGATAAACAGTTTGCTGAGGAGGACAAGCACCACTTTTCATGCAGACGAGATGTTGCACCTATCTTTAGTAGAGCCTGATTAGAAACAAGTGAGATATCTTCAAAACCCTTCGGGACCATGGACAATGACGAACACATCAAAAATTTTAGAGCAGAATCTGATCAGAGATGCATGAGATATAAGCATGATTCTTTAGCTCACCTGAGGCACACAGATGATAGTGACTCTGAAAGTATTTCATGGGTTTTGTGCGTCCTGCAATATGCAGCACCACAGCTTCTCCAACTGGGTATGAGGCCTGGTTCTAGCTGACAAAAAAAGGGCATCAATAGAGAAGGAGGATGGCTTGAAAAAGAGGATGGCTCGAAGGAGGAGAGAAAAGTTTAAAAGACATGGTGCAAGCTGGAGAACAAATACTCAAGGTCCATAAGCAGAAAGGGAGTAGCTCAGAGGAGGTTGGAGAGACACACTATGTGTCCAAGTAAGGAGTTTGTGATGTTCTGAGGGTGTCGTCCACCAAGTAGTGCTATGCAATCAACAAGGATCTGAACTTTACTGCATTGGAACCAGACGCGCCGCGCCATATTTCAGGCCGTACCCAGCTTTGAGGTGGGTAGTTCATTGCAGAAAGGAACAGACTGGCTTTGAAGACAGCAGTGGCTACTGTCACGAAGCGGCAGAGACGGAATGACTATCGGAGCAGGAAGTGGGGTGACTAAGCTAGGCAGTGAGGCGGAGCGACTAAGCAGGTCAGTGAGGCGGAGCGACTAAGCGGAGCGGAGGCGAACTGGTCCCAGATAATGACAGAAAGGTCAAGATAAGGGACCAGGCTGTGGAGGGTTGGCTATATATACATAATCTGGTTTGCGAGAAACAACAATGTAATACTGTACAGTTCAGGGGCAAGGAAGGTGGCGGAAGCCAGTAGAAAGAGAAGATGGGTCAGGTGGATCAGTAATCGATGGGGGTTTGACAGTGATGGGATGATGTATCGTACAAGTAAAGGTGTCGAGATGGTGAGAAAAGGAAAATGATAGGGGCTGGGTACTTTATGACAGCTACTGGTGGTGTAGAGGAAGAATAAGCTTATGTCATGACCATGGTGACCATGGTGTTCCCTCGCATGAAATGTCAAATTGTCTTTTTTTTCTACCACCAGCACTTTGTGCTTTTTCTGGCTGGGAGAATCTACCAGATTTTACACAAAACACAAAACATAAAGGTTGAAACAGAGTGAGAAAGACAGTTCGTGCCTAAGTACATGTTGTATACATACAACTGGCACTGACCAAATCAACCGAAAGACATCGTGTTTTGTCACTGTAGGTCCCCGAGCAGTAATCAATGAACAGGTGTTGGTCCTTCTCAAAGAACACTGCACACCTACTATTGCTCCTCGTTGCTCTTGACTTGCCTCTGGTGCTGTTCACTCCCCTTTTTGCTTTTGTTACTGCTTTACTTGCTCTGTGACTCTCTACTCTCTACTATTTCATATTACTGCTACACTACGTACACATGGCAGCATCATCTTGGTGGATACCAAACATTCTGTGAGTTTTTCACTTGTCTCCTTCCCATTCAAGTCTTCCGTCTAAAGGATGCACGGGGGGAAGCAGATTAATTTGCTCCCATTGCCCTCAATTAATCTGCTCCCATTGCCCTTGATTTCCCGTTCGACATCGGATGGTGCTGAATCCGACGGCGGGTTGTGTCGGTGGTCAGCTGATGGGTCACTCATATTATATATGTGAGATCAGTAACTGGAGCCACTGATGTGACCGTTTTGTCTTTTCCTTCATTCTCAATTGCACTTCTTCCGTATACTGAATGCGCCAGAACTCAGCCTCGGCCACCAGTTTCAAGTCAATGTGAAGGAAGAGTTTGATTCCCTTGCCGCGGATCAGACTCTTCATTTTCTTCACTCCTTTGATCTTGTAACATTTCTCCTTGATTGCATTGACATCTGGAATTCGGGGAAGTATCTCCGCATGTAGGTTATTGTTAGATAGTAGAAGGTGAATATTCTGAGAGAATTTGAGCCACATTGGAAGTAAGTATGTATATAGGATATAATGAAGGTCATGGCTCCCAACACGAACATTAAGGTGCGGAATCACAGCAGTCACATCCTGAAAAAATTTGATTAGTTTGTCAGTCCATAGTGTACACATGTGAACAGGTGCATACCCCGACGGCCTTGAATTTACCACCCTATGGGTACAACATATTGGTCGCCAAGGTCACTAACTCAGTGTTGCCAGCGGACATCAAACATTGATAAAAGAACTGCTGGCATTGCTTGTACAGGTCATGTGCCTCACTTTAACCTGTACATCCACCTATGCGAGATCGTAGGTGTTCAGGGAATGGTATTCGCATGGCAGATGGAACATTAGCTGGAGGAGGCATAGACTTGCACCCGGAAACAGCCTTTATAACTCTCTGACCCTCAAATTCTAAACCATATGAGAATGATGATAAATGAATGATGAAAACTGAACCATACCTCCTCGCTGAGCTCTATTAACATTATGCTGGATATCTCCGTTCAAACTCCCAACTTGAACACTTCCAACAGAAGAACCGTCTGAAATACTTGAGTAATTGAATATCACCTCCAGCCTAAGGATAGACATACTTGCAGATACCACTGTCTGTTCCTTCTTCTTGTTCAAATAGTGTTGAAAGCAACCTTGGCAGACCCGTCGACTGGTACCATTCCGAGTTGGTTTGACAGAGTGGTGCTTGCCTACTATAGGGCACTCTTTGCATCATTCACAGGCCGCGGCTTGTGCATTTGTCTCTGAGGCCACGAAGGCTGAACTCTCAGCCATGCCACACAAAGGGACCGGAAGAAGAGACAGCGGTAAACCAAACACCATTTATGGGAGTTCTTGAAACGTCTCTTACATTCCACTTCGAAAAAAAGATAATTACTATAATTTGATAACAAAATCTAGGCAGCACTCCAACCGTCAACCAGTCGGATCAACTAAAAATATTAGCACGGCACGTCAAGATTTGATAAGCGAGGTAACTAACTCTCGATTGCAGTAATTGAGTATAGGGTATATATTGGTGTGCTATGTAACTTTGCCTGGCCATTACCTGGGCACACAACATGACTTGGGCTCATGCAAAACTAGCTCATGCAAAATCAGCTGGAGAAATACCAACAACAACATCAACAACGACGCTGCAGTCAAACGGACAAATGAACGACGATTTGGTGGCTTCAAACATTTGAGTTGTTGATCATTACCCATTGGAATGAACAAACGTACAGTGAACATACAACAACATTACAACAAATGTAGAAGGAAACTACGGATATAATAGAAGTGGGGAAATCTTCCGAAGGATTCCTTCTCAACTGTCAGATTGTGATCATGCAGGTTCTGGGATGTCGGATAATCACCATTTCTCCACCACCACCACCACCGAATCATCCTCTACCCTCACCTTTATGACCGCCTTGATGCTTACCACCCCCTACTCGACTAAACTCACCGCCTCTCTCACCTCCCCAATTGACAAATTCCCTCCCTCCTCCTCCGATATCTGGGATTCTGACAATGACAATGGATGGCAGGACATGCCGGTCATGAATATGGACGAGCTTCGAGGGACACTCACAACACTCACCACCTCAACCGCCTCCAAATCTGCCTCCTCCCCACATGACAAATTCCCTCCCTCTTCCTCCAACATCTGGGATTTCGACAACGACGATGGATGGCAGGACATGCTGATGGTGCATACAGACAAGTGAGAGCTGAGAGGGTTGGACGAGGAAGACTGGAGGAAGTATCTTTATTGGGTTAGTGAGAGTGGGAGTAGTAAAGTGGGGAGAGAAGGGAGCATGAGTGAAGTAGGAGGGAATGCAATGAGTACGGTGTTGGATATGGATGAATACGGGTACCGTGATCCGATGCAGTCCCTGACGAAGAACACATGGATGGCATAACATTCTTTCACCAGTAGATGGGAAGTGAAGATCCTCCTGTCCCCAAACACATCACCCTTGACATGTGATACACCCTCCCAACCAACCACTTGTGTACGACTCCTGTTCCCGGTCTCTCCTCTTCCACATCGGCTCCCACCTCTCCCTCTCCTGGTGGGCATTGTCATTTTCAAAGGCTGTATTGTTGAAGCCATTGGCGCAGGTGAAGGCATTGGTGAATCCAGGGGCAGATTCCAGAACAGCTCCACCGCAGTCTTGGACCAAGTCCTCCGCCTCTGTTAAGATCATGTACACCATGTAACCATGCCAGAGGCCACAAAATGTCTAAGGGTGGAGAGTCGAATGGGACAGTAGTGAAGTTATTAACAACACCGCCATTACGCCGCTAGTCCCTAGAGATCGAGAGTAGAGAAGAGAGGAGCCAGGAGCAGCCAAGTCGGATTGGCAGTATTGCCGATGACGAGGAGCGAGCCAAAGAACTTATAAGTCCTAAGGCTAGAGTAAGAAGTACATTGCGGTTTAAGCGAGCTTCTCACTAACTCACTTCCCTTTCTCTACCTCAACTACATCCAGAACCTCCGCTGTAATATTCCTTCAATATTGCTCCTTATTCTTGTTCCGGACTGTGAAACACGCAATACTCATAACGCGCAACACTCACCTCCCAGCAATCCTACATAAATTCACATCTATAACTCCAACGAGACTTGGAATCCATAATCAGTCCCATTTGGGAAGAAAATATTTGTGAGATGGGCTAATATAATCCTCGCAACTTGATGTGCAAATCAGAGACCCCAGGCACAGAGCAATGGGATGAACAGTGTGGAGTTGCAAATGGTGGATACTTCTAGAGATGGAGGAGGGGAAGTGGAAGGTAGGAATGAGGGTAAGTGTATTTTAAATACACCACTGGGTCCACTGCCATTGATAATTGTAGTTGTCGAAGAGGAGCTGAGCTCAGGATGACTGAGCCACGCCACCTGTATTCTAGCAGAGAACAAAAATGGTAGTAGCAGGAGAAGGGGTTTCATTGTTGATTCCCCCGAAGCACGCATTGCAGTACGAACATAAGTGTAACTGCTGAGGATGTTGAACTCTAATATAAACACGCCCAATACCATGAAAGAGATGTTTAGGCCCATGTTGGGGATGGTATTTGTGATTATGGGGATATGGGAGAGGTGGAGGAAGTCAAGAATGGGGGTGTACCAGAAGGCTGGGGACAAAACAATGGGTGGGGAAGGGAGGAATAGAGATGAGAAAAATATGTACTGTAGACATGGGTGATCATGTAGATAACAACAAGGATTAGAATTCCTTCTATGGGTCCGGAGAAGACCCCAAGGTATCGGAAACCTACAACAAAGTTAACGTTTAGCAATAAGCTAGAGAGGTAAGGCAAGCAAATGATGTGAAAGTGATGAAACGAGCAAATAAGAATCACAATAAAGGATAAGATATGTACTGGTACAATACTCCTCCCATGTCGTCAGATAGAAATTGGCCAGTGTAGCTACTTAAGATGCTAATGTCCACAACAAACGGGTGATATTCAGAGCCTGAGAGAAGAGGATTGCTTCAAGCTATGTGGAGTCACTGATGAGAGGAGGAAGACAAACTGGTTAAGGTGCTTCCAGTTTTGCAGATCATTTCAGGATCACAGAGACAGAGTGGACATCAAGGACGAAGAGGGGAGACTGGATTTGTCAGGGGGGGTCACCATTGAGGAATCTGAGCTGAGGATGAAGAGGGAAAGGAGGAGAAGGACCACAATAGGGGAGTAATTCATTGTTGTGTCAACCTTCCAAGGCATCTGCTCTCTACAGCTACCACGTTCTATAGAGACTTGAAAAAGACATATAGGAAAGCACTTCAGGGAACTATTTCCTTATATAGCTACCAGGACCCAGAATCCTGGCTGGGACATGTTGCATGACCCAATGACATTTGTCCATTTTCAATTACAATCAAACTTTAATTTCAGAGCTTATAAAAGATGACAGTGATTTGATGAAGCCCATCATTCCTTCTTACTTGACTACCACCATTGTCCATTGCAAGAGCTCACTAACAGTCAGTATGTTCAATTTCTTTAGTTTTGAATCTTTTGGACTTATGTGTTCCTTCCAGGGAAATGGATACTGGGTATAACTGTCTCGGGAAACCATTCTTACTATAACTGACATTTTGATTAGCACTGGCAGCATGTTTTACCAAGCAAAGAATTTTGCCATCTATGGCGGAAATTTCACAGCCGTTGGTAAGTCATGAAAATTCTGACCATTCACATAAACTAAATACATTAATCCCCTAGGAGGTGATGACATCAATAAGATACACAAATGGCTCAATGCACCAGATTGTTCAGTCAATTTTGCAACTGCAGTAAACAACCAATGCTCAGGCACTGGCCAATGGATATTTGAACTTGATACATACAAGGAATGGATATCTAACCATGGCATTCTGTGGATTCAAGGACCAGGTTTGACTATGCTCTTGAAGGAAGGAATGTTTTCACTCATCAGAAACTATAGCTGGATCAGGAAAAACCTTTCTGATGTATGTCATGACAATAATCACAACTCACTTTCATTAATTAAGGACATTCTAGTACAACAATCACTGAAAACCTGCAAAACATGAAACAAAAAAGTCCTGTCTGGTATCATTATTTTGATATCCGGGATAACACAGAGTTGAAGACCACATATCATGGGTTCTTGCAATTTCTGGTTCAGCAAATGGGACTAGAAGGTCAAGAAATTCACCCTGCTCTCAGCACACTTTACAAGTCAAAGCCATTGGAGCAACTCACACACAGGGAGCTGGAGAAAATATTGGAAACAATGATCAAAGATAGAAATGATATGACCATAAAGGATACATTGAACAAAGGTGCTCAGGGAATGTGAGTAATATTTGTTGAGAATCAACTTGAAAGTCTGCTGACTTGAAACAATGTCTTAGATTTCACTGGGTTGACTGCCAAATGATGGTGTTGCAGAAATGCAGGAGGAAGAGGGATGTAAAAGAAGCTTTGAAGACATTACCTGCAACTCTCACAGAAACATATGACCAGGCTTTAGGAAGGTTGACAGAAGAAGAAAAAAAAGATGTACAACATCTACTTCTGTGGCTTCTCTATGCTTTTGAGCCATTGACCAGGAGAAAAGCAAATGAAATATGGAAAATTGACCTGTTGAAGCAAAAGTTTGATCCAAATGAAATGGACCTTCAGGTGGAGGATGTTATTCCCTCTACATTTGTAACTGTACAACAGGATGATATCATTCAACTTGCCCATGCATCAGTCAAGGAATATCTGATTTCTTATCGACAATCCAAAGAGATCAGGAACTCATTGTCATTCAATGAGCACTTAGCACATGATATAATGACTCAAACAACCATCATCTACCTCATGCAATATGAGGAGGCTTCATTTGATTGGGATGGTTTGGGGGCTTATGCAGTCAACTATTGGCTCCTACATGCATCAATGGTGGAGGAGTTCAAAGTAGAAGATCGAAGTCAAAATCTGATATGTGCAATTTTGAAAGACAATGTACAGTTTTCAAAATGGTGGGAAATTTGCAGCAACTATATTTATCCTACAAGCAGTCACAATGCTCTCCAGGTAGCCACAGTGTATGGGCATGGGCACATTGTGCAGTTACTGCTGGAACATGATGCTAATGTCAATGCACAAGGGGGAGAATATGGGAGTGCTCTCTATTTAATTTCATTGAGGGGATATGAATGCATTGTGAAGTTGCTGCTGGAACATGATGTAGACGTGAATGCACATGCACGGGAGGAAGAATATGGGAATGCTCTCCAGGCAGCCTCATATAAGGGTCATGAATCTATTGTGAAGTTGCTGCTGGAACATAATGCTGATGTGAATGCACAAGGGGGGAAGTTTGGCAATGCTCTTCAGGCAGCCTCTTTAAAGGGGCATGAGCCCATTGTGAAGTTGCTGCTGGAACATAATGCTGATGTGAATGCACAAGGGGGGAAATATGGGAATGCTCTCCAGGCAGCCTCCTATTATGGCCATAAGCCCATTCTGAAGTTGCTGCTGGAAAATGGTGCACTCTGTTAACAAACAATAAAGCCCCCTCATGTTTTAAACTGTATAACATTCTTATAATTGATATTTTCATGACATATAAAGAAATCCTGGTTTGCTTATGTTCCTTTCTTCAATTTTTGTTTCATACTTTTTACATGTTTGCCATTTGTGTTGCTATTAATACCTTTGACCATTTGTAACCTTCTGTGTACACAATAAATTGAGGTCATCATCATTTACAAAAAATGCTTCCTGAACACATGAACTTGGAAGGAATTTATTCAAATTAAATTTTTTTTATAGGTCCAAATATGAAATTGAGATTCAAGGGAAGTGGGAAGTGGGAAGAATCCATATTGTACTTAGAGGGCCTATTGTGAACCTTCTCTTTGTGTACAGATTGTGTAACCCAGAGCACAGGACACTACCAAGCACCACCAAATAGGTAGCAGAGGCAAAAAGCATCTGCCATGACTGGCGCCATAGTGGCCATTGGCTGAGCTCTTTGAGTGAGTCCAAGACACAGTCCAATCTGATCCTACAGTGCTCAAGAACAAGATCCAGCAGTGGTTCAAAGAATGAATATTACTAAAGTAATATTTAGATTTTCAAGAATTATTGCACAATGAGTGCCTATTTATCAATTTATTCTCCTCCCACTCATTCATCTTACCCATCCATCTGGAGCTTTTGCTTTAAATCATACCTACATATACCTCATGCAATGATTTGCAAGGAGAAATAATGAACACCTTGCAGCTGGCCACTAAACTCATAAACTTGCAGTAAACTATATAAGACATGGCACTTTATTCAATACTGTTTGATGTCCCATGGCAAACTTCAATACAACCCAGGTTTGGGTTTGGGACGTTGGACAACCACTGCCTTTCCACCTCTTTCCACCTCCTTCATTCTCCCCTTCTTGTCCTCTGAGTCCCCAATTAACAAATTCCCCCCTCTTTCAACATCTGGGATTCAGATGACAACAATGATGCCAGATGGTACATCTACAAAACCTGTATTTTTGGGAAAGGGTCCGAAAGCAGCTGGGAGCACTTCCCAGCAGTAAAAGCACTCAGAGCATACTGCTTTCAGTGCTTTCAGCACTGGGGTCTGCTCTCAGACCTTAGCTGAATATCCAGGTTTTGCAGATGTTGTTGTTGTCACTCAGAGTCATGCCTATTGTGATCTTCACTCCTGTGAGGCCTCTTGTCTTGTCCTCCATCATACCTGCTCTCAACACCTTTGGGGACTGTGGGCAGGTGTTTATTTTAAGCCTCTAGTAGACCTCATACCCAGGTCAAGAGGAATAAGATGAATGTATTCATATTCATATTTCCTGCAGGAAATCCTCACTTGAATGTATATATCTTCTCTATATATACTTACACAGACCCAAACCATAAGAGGCTCTACTTACATATTATCTCCGCAGTGCATAGTGTCTGCATCTGTACTAGAAATAAAACCGCAAAACCTTTGAGAATATGTTGAATGAGAATCCTGGGGTGCCTGTGTGACTAAAAGCAATGCGGTGCAATGTGAAGACTCAGAGATCATTAATTCATTGGTAAGGTTTAAGTTTGAGTTCAGTGTTGTTGTTGTTGTGGCTGTTAATGAAATGTGTATGTATTTTCAGATGCCTAGTGATTTTTCTATAGCTATACATCCCTGATTTACCATATGAAAGATTTATCATTCATCTTTGTCATACAATTATTCACCCTTACTGTCACCCTCACCTCGTCAAGGTGTATCATCCCCACAGATTCCCCATATCCTCCCCTCTCCTCGAACTTGACAACAGAACTGCCATCCACGAATCAGGTAACCTAATACTAGCACTCACAGTAATCTGACTCCCATCCGCACTCCTGAATGTAAGACCCATCATTGTTGTCATCAAGTGACCAAAGTCAGGTGGGGATGAGGTGAAGGTGAAGTGGTAGCAGTGAAGCCAGTTGAGGATGAAGCAGTAGGGGTAGTAGCAGTAGGAGTAGAGAAACCACCAGGAGTCAAAGTAGTAGTAGGAGTAGTAGCAAAAGGGTTATAGGATAACAATACCAAGGATGCATTGTTGTTGTTGTTGTTGTATGGCAATGTCATTGGTGGAAATGAGAAATACCCAACGCCGGGTGATTTTGAGGGCGGTGTGTGTTGAGCAGGCAAGGGGTGCATAGTGGGAACACTCTCCAGCACCATACCTGGTAGTAGAGCTTAGTGTCTCAGTGAGGCAATAAAAGTAAGAGAGAAGCGAGTTGGATTCCAGTACAGAACATAGCTACTTATATACATAAATGCATGACAGTATTACATAAGGAAGTACTGAGGAATCCGCATATGGTATATGATGTCATGGTATACTAAGCATAGACTAAGATAACACATGACCGTATTAGTGATATGTGAACAGCATAGCCGCGTTCAACAGTGTGGGTGGGAGAGGGAGAGACACTGACAACACTGACAATGATGATAGGGGTCTGAATTCTACAATTTCTTCTTGTTCTTCTTGTTCTATTCCTTGTGTTCCTTCTTTGTTATCCAGTCTTATTCTAGGTGCCTCAACAGCAGGAACAATCCTGTCCATGCCCTTCATCTGCAGACCCTCCAACTCAGCCAGCTCAGCTTTTATTGCAGCGAAATCAAACCCAACAGTTTTGGGGAGGGGGGATGCAATGTGGTCGGAGCTTAGAGGGGGGAGGATTGTTGTTGTGGCAGAGGAGGTGGTGGAGTTTAAGTTTGGAGTGGGAGTTGGAGTGGGTGTGGAGGAATGTGTAAGACCAGGGTAAGAAATGGTCTTAAGGGTGGGTTTGGTATAAGAAGTTTATGTTGTAGCATGCGGAGCTCAAAGGGAGCTATGGGAACTGCAACCGAGGACAGGAATGACCTAGTAATAGTTCTGGTTGTGAGATGTGACCCTTGAAGGGGTTCCTAGGAGGTCCAGGGAGGTCCCTAGGACAATAACAGAGGAAGGTAGAGGTAACCGGAACTAGAAAACGTCGGAACATTGTGTAGTACAGACTGTAGTAGCTAGGAACATCAATGTAGGATTGTTATAGCTAGTAGATGAAGGGAGGTTCAGACATGAGAGCTCCTGATAGAGTATGAGCCCAGGAAAGAGGTCCCGGGGGATGGAGGTGATGGCTGACGTCCCTAATCAGTGGAGGTGGTAACGGAGGAGCGGCACTTGGTTGACTACGAGGGGAAGCTCCGACATTACCTAGATCAAGGTCCCAGAGCTCTTGGAGCAGTTAAGGAGCTTGAGGAGAATTGGGGGAGGTTGGCTTGCCACAACAATAGACGTTTGGGGAGCTTTTAGTATTGGTTGAGGGAGGTCAAAGACTCACTTGGATTGCTTAGATGTGTAGTAAAAGCATATATTTTATGCGAGATCTCGATACTGTTGCTTCAGTTGGAGGTTGGCTAGTGTTCCGTGGTTCATGGGAGGTTTGTAGGAGGTTATTTAGGAGGAGCAGAGGAACTGACGTGCTTGTGAAGCAGTTCTGGGAGGTTTAGGAGGTTTAAGAAAGGGAGTTTTAGGGACAGGGCATGACAGAATGTGAATCAGAGCTGAGGATGGGTGTAGACGAAGCCATACATGTAGGTAGTAGACGAAGCCATACATGTAGGTAGAGATGGTGTATCCCTCTCTTCCCTCGGTGGAAGCACTTCATTGGCTTTCTCCTTCCCTTCCTTCCCCACCCAGCTCACATAACTTGGTGGCCACTGCACACCTGCCACGCTCTGCCTCTGCTCTGCTTCCTTCTGGGCTGCAGTTTTTGCTTTTCAGTGGGCAAACCATGAGAGGTTGGTGTTGGTGTCAGGAGAAGTGGACAATGTGGAGTGGGACTTCGGCCATATGCTTTTGTTGACTCTGACCATGCTGGCTGCAATGACACTTACTGTCATGCCCTGGCTACAACCAGGACAGTCCCAGTACCAGCCACATGTTCTCACACTTCCAATCCATCTTGGTACCTCCCCAAGACAGTACCAGCATTCCCCTGTTGCCCATTAAACCAAACATCCTGATGACTTCCCCAACACGCATAAGAAACCCTCCTACCATCATCTCCATTAAGTACTAATCTCGATTACCTGCCTCATGTTCTCTGGACCCCCTGATGTTTCCTTGTTCACTTCCTGTACCTATTTAAGTAACTCCGCAACGTCCCCAAGCCCCAGCTTGGTATATTTTGAACATACACCCTTTTGCATAGGTCCAGTCCCTGTCCCTTTGTACCTGCTAACCATACAGATTTCTCTTTATTCTCTGTTTTCCTATCTCAGTTTCTCTCTACTCTCGTCTGTTGTCTCTACAATTGTTTATACAATCCAATATACGCTTTTACTCCACGTCTAAGCAATCCAAGTGAGTCTCCGAGCTCCCTTGAACAATACTAAAGCTCCCCAATGCCTAAACGCCTTAGTGAGCTAACCTCCCCCAAACCTCCTCGAGCTCCCCAACTGCTCCACAAGCTTCGGGACCTTGATCTAGGTAACGTCGAAGCTATCTCCTATGTCGAACTATGTACTGCTTCTCCGTTACCACCTCCCACACTTGAGGACATCCACCCTCAAGCCCAGTTCCCGGGACCTCCCCTCCCAGGCGTATATCTTCTCAGGAGCTTACACACTCGAGACCCACTTCAACTACGACCTATTCGATCTTACATTGACATTCTAGCGAGTACAACTCCTACTATGCAACACTACTAGGTTCCGCACTTCTACCTCCCCTCCCTAAGCCTTAGGGACCTTCCTGGACCTTATAGGAACCCCTTCAAGGGTCACATCTCTCCATCCCAGCCACTACTAGGTCATTCCTGTCCTTAGTCGCGGTTTCCGTAGCTCCCTTTGAGCTCCAGCCTCCTAGCATGCTACAACGTAAACTCACTATACTAACACCTACCCTAAGACCAATTCTGACCCAGGTCTTACATTATACCAAGCTCTCCCGTCACCGAACGGACTCGTCGCAACAAAATGTCTGCGACATCAATGGAACGACCTTCTAGTTCCAAACTCAAATCAAAAAAACAAAAGAGCACCTTATCTCGTGGAAACACAACACAAGCTAAAAAGTTAAATCAGGCTGCCAGTTCTACTGTCATCATGGTGGCAGCTGGTCAACCTCTGATGCCTATCCCAGAACAGTTGTTCGGGGATGAACTCTCTAGCAGTGTAAGGACACCCAAGAGACGTCAACCTGCGGTTCAGGAGCCTCCTCCAGTGGACCCTGGGATGGGACCACCACAGCAGAGGTATACCTCCATGGGTTATGCCCAACCCGCCAGTAGTCCCATGGGAGGTTTTGCCTATTCTCTTACCTGGGGAACAAGAGGACCTCCCCCTGGACTGGTACCGCAGCTAGACATGGAGTCAGCTTTGAATGCAGGTGGAAGAGTCAGTGGCCAAGTAGCCACTATAGAAAGGATACAAGGGGAAAATGCGGACCCTCTTACAGTACGACAACAGGAGAAACTTCCGGAGGGAGGGTATCACCTGCAGCATCCGAACAGTTTCAGATGTCATTCAGGAGGTTACCGACTCCTCCTGTACAGTCCCTTAACCTTCCTCCCCCAAGACGAGGAAGTTCGCTCTCCAGTCTCCTGAAGAGTCCAGCTATGAATATGCCCAACTGGGAGCGTACACACACAATACATCATAGCAGGACCAACTTCCCAGTGGAACTGTTGTCAGAAATGACATTGCGACTGGAAGATGTCATTAGAATCCAGGAGTGTATCTCGGAGGACGTAGCTATGGTCTTATGGGAGGTATTGGAGTCAATGGGGATCGAAACATTGGGAGACGGTCTCGAATTTTCAGACCTACAGGTACAGTTCCTAACAGTGGGAACTCAACTGGAAATAGACCTCCCAGAGAAGGCTCAACATGACCCCGGCGAACTGATCAGACTTTCTCTGGTTGTACAATGTCCTATTGGACCCGGAGCAGATGTTAGAATTGTTAGAGGCAGAAGCTCGTTACGGACAATCGTTCCAAAACTCGAGGGGAATACTTCCCCTCCTCCCTCATAACCATGGAAAAGAGAAGGAGTTCTGTGGTGAAGCGGGGCTACATATATTGTACCGAGCATCTAGCTCCAGATCTGGAGCCGTATGATTCAAACCTCCCCCTGCCAGGGTTAATATCCCGAACTACCAGGCTATCCAAATACTTCGAAACGCAAACCTAGCGGCAGCGGCAGCTAAAATCGACGAAGAATGTAACGAGGATGTCAATTTAATCGCTGCAAAAAATCGTAGATGAAGGAGATATACCACTGCACACCTCCTTGCCCCAATGGAATCAATGCCCGATCAGGATAGTCCTGTCTGGGTCCGTAATGGACAGACAGTGTATACATACACGCCCATGAGGCATATGCACCAACTTCTGGTGAGAAGTGAGGAGTCCGAAGCAATGTTGTGTTTGCAGGAGACCCGACATCGGATGTTACTAGTGGAATCAGACACTCTGATGCTGTCGGAGGAACTTTTGGGATCAAATCTAGAAAGGGCCTTGGAATTCCGTTGCAGACTGATCGCGGATAATCGGGGAACCTTATATATGGTTCAATGCGAACCAAAGAGTGCAGGGGAGTTCCCTCTGGAGCAATTTGACCAGAAAGGGCAGCTCCATGGTTCTGATGGTCGTTTCCTGGCACAGAAACATTCATCACCCAGAAATAATGAGGTTCCTGAATTCCTTAACCCCGGCAATACAGCCACGAGGAGCCACCAGTTACGCTCGGGGACCTCCCCCACTGTACATGCCCTGGTTCAAAATTCGACGCCTCCCCCCAGAGTTAATCTGCAAATGAAGCCAGTAACACCAGTCTCAATGCAACAATATCAGTTTAGTGAAGTAAGGATGGATGGCACACAACATTCATCCCGGATCTCTGGACAAGATCTGACAGCTCGGTTGGTTCCCAACCCTGTACACGTTCCTCCAAGACTGAGCAATCCATCAGTCATACCCTATCAAGGGTCAGTATCGATGCAGTCTCAGGCAGTGGGAGCGGAGAGTCAAAGGGGTCCGAACCAATGAAGGATGTTGGCAGTTCACGAAGAGGCAATACCCCCGCAGGGAGCTCCTTTTGGAACTCCTTTTGTAACTGGAGCTCAAACGAACCGACCTGGCATGGTTGTTGACTCGGCACACTCCCAAGAATCAGTAATAATGATTCAGCAACAGGCTCGAGTCATTGAGACGCTTCAGGAGCAACTCTGTGAGGTAAAGAAAGGGTTTGCAGCAGAGGGGATACCAACTGGTGGACCGCTTTCCAAAACAGGAAACACGGTGGGACCATTCGGGCAAGCGCCCATGGTAATGATACAGGACACAAGGGGGGGTCCCTCTCCTGTAGTTCCCCAGCCAAGGAGCTGGCAAGCCACGGAGCCAATATCCTTTACCAGATGTACTCCTATGGGAGGTAGGGAAGAGAACCCTCAGGAAGGACAAACAGCCCCGCTACCTGCCACCCCAAGTGTGGACAGGCGACATATTCAGGAATGGGGGGCTCACATGCAAAGAGCAGAGCTAGGGGAGTATGTAAGACCAGAGGGAGGAAGGTACACATTAGAGGACGGTGGAGTAGCTGCGGGGGGAGGAGGTAGGGGAGGGTTTAAACCCCCTGATAGAGAACCTCCCCCACACCTCTCAAGTAAAGCAAGGGATTGAGAAAGACCTCTGAGCCAGGGGGGACGGGATCAAAGGAGACAGGAGAGAAGAAGCGGGGGAGGAGCTCCCCCTCCGCCCCCTCCTCCTCCACCACCTTCAAGGGGACTGGGTGATAACGATTCCGAAGGTTCCAACAAAGGGGAACACACCCAGTCAAGTAGGAACGGGGTTAGGAACAATGAGGACAGAGGGGAGCTTCCCACTGGAGCTCCTGAAGTACCTCCAGCCCACTATGACCCTGACCAACCCTGGTACTACAATCCAAGACAAGGTTGGCACCGTAGGGCAGCTCCTAGACCACCCAATGAAGGACGGAATACGTGGGAGAGCAACAAGGAGAAAAATTGAATCACCATTGAGTCAAAACTCAATGTTGGTAAGATCGAGAGTTTCGCAGGTGACGATTGTTCTGCATGGAAGACGTGGGTCCTCAGTTTAGAAAGGATGTTTGGAGTACCCATAGCTCCCTTCGAGCTCCAGCCTGCTCCTAGCACACTACAACATAAACTCCTTATACCAAACCCTACCCTAAGACCTATTCTGACCCAGGTCTTACAGCAATGTCATTTCCGACAACGGTTGCACTGGGAAGTTGGTCCTGCTATGATGTATTGTGTGTGTACGCTGCCAGTTGGGTGTATTCATAGCCGGACTCTTCAGGAGACTGGAGAGCGAACTTCCTCGTCTCAAGGGAAGAAGGTTAAGGGGCTGTACAGGAGGAGTTGGTAACCTCCGGGATGACGTCCGAGACTGTTCAGATACGGCAGGTGATACCCTCCCTCTGGAAGTTTCTCCTGTTGTCGTACCGTAAGAGGATCCGCATTTTCCCCTTGTATCCTTTCTATAGCGGCTACTTGGCCACTGACTCTTCCACCTGCGTTCAAAGCTGACTCCATGTCTAGCTGCGGTACAGGTCCAGGGGGAGGTCCTCTTGTTCCCCAAGAAGGGGAATAGGCGAAACCTCCCATGGGACTACTGGCAGGTTGGGCGTAACCCATGGAGGTATTCCTCCATTGTGGTGGTCCCATCACAGGTTCCACTGGAGGGGGCTCCTGAACCGCAGGTTGATGTTCTTCGGGGGTCCTTACATTAGCTAACGGCTTCATCCCCAAATGACTGTTCTGGGATGGACATCAGGCGTTGACCAGCTGCCACCGTGATAACAGTGGAGCTTGCAGCCTGGTTTGACTTTTGAGCTTGTGTCATGTTTCCACAAGAGAAGGTGCTCTTTTGTTTCTTCGATTCGAGTTTGGAACTAGAAGGTCGTTCTGTTGATGTCGCAGACATTTCATCATGACGAGTCCGTTCAGTGATGGGAGAGCTTAGTATAATGTAAGACCTGGGTCAGAATAGGTCTTAAGGTAGGGTTTGGTATAAAAGGGTTTATGTTGTAGCATACTAGGAGCAGGCTGGAGGTCGAAGGGAGCTACGGAAACCGCGACCGAGGACGGGAATGACCTAGTAGTGGCTGGGATAGAGAGATGTGACCCTTGAGGAGGTCCCTATAAGGTCCAGAGAGGTCCCTAAGGTGTATGGAGGTTAGGTAGAAGCATGGAACCTAGTAGTATTGTGTAGTAGGAGTTGTACTCGCTAGAACATCAATATAGGATCGAATAGGTTGTAGTGGAAATGGGTCTTGAGTGTATAAGCTCTTGAGAAGGTATACACCCGGGAGGGTAGGTCCCGAGAACTGGGGCTTAGAGGTGGACGTCCCTGAGTGTTGGAGGTGGTAACGGAGAAGCGGCACGTAGTTCGATGTAGGGGGTATCTTCGACGTTACCTAGATCGAGGTCCCAGAGCTTGTGGAGCTCGAGGAGGTTTTGGGGAGGTTAGCTCACCAAGGCATTAGGCATTGGGGAGCTTTAGTATTGTTCGAGGGAGCTTGGAGACTCACTTGGATTGCTTAGACATGAAGTAAAAGCGTGTATTGGATTGTATAGATGGTCATGGAGACAATAGACAAGAGTAGAGAGGAACTGATATAGAGAAACAGAGAGTAAAGAGAAATCCATATGGTTAGCAGGTACAAAGGGACAGGGACTGGACCTATGCAAAAGGGTGTGTGTTCAAAATATACCAAGCTGGGGATATTTGTGCTACAAAGGATACTTATATAGGTACAGGAAGTGGACAAGAGAACATTAGAGACTTTGACTGTCAAATCGGCTGTGATCTAGAGTTGCGTGTCTACCAGGTGTGTTGATGGAGGTCTCGGGTATGTTGATGGAGGTCTTGGGTGTGCGAATGGGGTTATTGAATATGTCGAGGGAGGTTTGGCCGAGTTGTGAAGGTTGTGATAGGGGTGATGGTTGCAGGAGAGATGTACCTTCCTGGGGAGGTATGGAGATGGTTCCAAGACTAAGGGTTAGGACCGTGTGTGGTCTATGATCATGGGGTTGGTGTTAGGTTGGTCTAGTAGTGGTCAAGGCATGACAATTGGTGAGGAGTGTGTATTGCATATTTACTGTGATGTAGTTCAGAACTTCTTCTTCCTCACCACTACTACTCATCTTCGAATCGTGGATATAACTCCACTCAGGGTTAACAACCTCCTTCATCTCCACCAACGGGGGAACCAAATCCTCTGGCCTGCTAACATTTACTAAAAATCCAGCTCGAGATGACAAAAATCCGTCCGCGCCTTTGGTACTGCAATCAGCTGTAATGGATTGAGTTTAGTTATACTGTTAAGATTATGTATACTGGAAAGCCATGCCAAGGGCCATTTGGTGTCTAAGGGCGGAAGTTGAATGCAAATAGATAGCAATGTCAACATTAACACAACCTGATATTCCGAAAACTCCATCTCTCTCTCTCTCTCTCCCTCTCTCTCTCTCTCTCTCTCTCTCTCTCTCTCTCTCTTTCAGCGTATTTATGTTATTTATAAATTTCAGGACAATGAGTTAGTTCAATTGGTGTGTGATTGTCACCAGTAGGAGGGAAATATCTGTGGGGCTGATATATACTATTTGTTAAGATCATGTACACCGTGTAACCGTGCCAAAGCCACAAGGTGTCTAAGTGCGGAAGACGAATGGGACAGTAGTGAAGTTATTAACAACACCGCCGTTACGCCGTTAGTCCCCAGAGAGCGAGAGTAGAGAGAGAGAAGAGCTAAGTAGCAGCCAGGTCGGAAGGTCAAGGAGAACGTACTTCAAGGCGTTGAGCCTGAAGACTTAGAGAAGAGTTAAGTTGAGAAGGGAGATCTAAGTTGATCTAAGTTGATAATAAAACTGAGGAACTACAGTAGCGTACAGGCAGTATTTATATCTACGGAACGGCGCAGCGGTGCGGAGCGCCAGACTAACTACTAGGAGCTATACGAGTAATACCTGCAGGGTAGAGTAAAAGACAATAAGGAGAGACTAGAACGAAAGGATATGTGTAGCGAGAAAGAACAATAAGAGTGAGATTACAATAAGGAGCAGATCTTCGGAATACCGAGCGGCGGAATGGAGGCCCGCGGCATGGACTTGACAGTATCCCCCTCTTAGGCTTGAGCCCTCGAAAGCCATTAATACCGGGAGTTGGTTAGTCACCAAAGAAAAATTTTAAAGGCCGTCAGGATCGGGAATTTGGCCCATCAGTCAGCAGGAAAATTTTCAAAAGCCGTTAGTACCGGGAATTGGCGTCGGTTCACCGTACACCAAGTACAATTGGAAGGAAAATTTTCGCTGGTCCGTGCGCAGTTGTTGTCCTATAAAAGGCCCAGGGTTTTGCCGCTAAGGCCCTAACTTTTCCAAAATTTTCTAAGTCCAACCAGCATGTCGACCAGCCGCACCATCACCACCACCACCCAAAAATCTCCAACCGCCGGACCTTCGAGGTCGCGGCCTGCTCCTCCACCGCCCATCGATCTCACCGTCCCCGAGGAATCTACAGAAGACGACGACGACGATGTGGAGGAAGACGACGACGAGGCTATCCGGCGGGCAGAGGAGAAGGTCCGTCGGATGAAGGCCAGGAAGGCGGCGGCGGCGGCTAAAAAGAAAGCCGAGGAGGAGGCGGCTAGAAAGGCCGCGGAGGAGGCGCAGAGGAAGAAGGAGGTGGCAGCGCGGGAGTTGGAGGAGCGCCGGAGGAGAATGGCAGAGGCGGCCACCGCTCGTAGTCGGCGTGGCTCCTCGCCAGGAGGAAGTTCGGTTTCCCCACAGCGGCCGGTGGTGGAAATCCGAAAGGACAAAGGAAAAGGCAAGGGTAAAGCCCAGGTGAGTACTGATACCCTTTGATGAGAATCTTGTGCTGATTCTCCGGCTTATAGCCCGTTGGTGGGGACCCCGATGACGGCGGCGACGGGGATGACGACGACGACGACGAAGATGACAGGGCTCCCTGCGAAAGATGCAGGAGCAAGAAGATCTCTTGCCAGATGCAGGCTGGCAAGAGGAGTTCTGTCATTTGCAAACCCTGCCACGACGCCAAGGTCCGGTGCTCGTACTCCGGGCGGCCCTCAACGGTGAAGCGCGAGGGTGGAGGAACTCCGTATGGCGAGCGCCTGGCGGTGCTGGAGAGCCAGGTGGCTCAGTTGCTCGCTGACAACCGGCAGCTTCGAGATGGTCAGGTGAAGGCGAACACCTACCATCGTCACATGAACCGGAAGCTGGATTGGTTGGTTACGGAAGCCTCAAGGAGGAGAAGAACGCCACCAGAATTGCCGGAGGCTGGGCCGTCGGTTTTGCCGAAGAAATGACGGAGAATTGCGGATAGCGACGAGGAAGAGGAACAGAGGAGAGTAGAGCAGGAGGTTGGGGAAGAAGAGGATGGAGAAGGAGAGGAGGAGATAGAGGAGAGGGAGGAAGAGGAGAGGAATGAGCCGGCGCCGAAGAAGGCCCGGTCGGAGAAAGGGAAGGAAAGGGAGGAGTAGTGTAGTAGTATCACGGACATCGGACCTCGGCCTTCGGCCATCTTCTTGTAAACTTCTTGTCGTCCTCCATCCTGTTGTATAAATTCTTTTTTGGTTTTTTGTTTGTATATAAAAAAATGGTAACTCGATTTGAAATCAGAAAGCGAATGGGCCGCGACGCGGCGGAAGAATTAATTAGTTCGAAGTATAAGTAGTTTAAGTGTGAAAGAAATATAAGTGAAATTGTAGATAGAAGGATGAGATTAACAATTAAGAGAGAGGGATAAACACTCAATTTGCTATCATCGTGTTTATCCTCTAAACGCACAAAGTAGACTTCGGCGGAGCGCGGCGAAAAAGGGAAATGGAATAAAATGATTTTTTGTGATGAAGGTCCAGGTTTGTGAGGGTATCGGGCGTGGAACGCCGGTACAAGTTCGTCAGCATGTAATTCATCAGCAGCAACCCAAGAGAACTCATCATCAGTCCCTTCATAACCGGCCCACCGAATATAATAACGTAGAGGACAACGTTTATACCTTCTGTCCAGCTTGGAGTCGAGGATTTCGGCAACGTTGTACTCCTCTTCACCATCAACTTCAATTGGAGGTGGAGGAGATTGAGTACGATTCGGGAACGGGTTCGGCGTAACCGGCTCCAGCTGTGAGACGTGGAATACCGGGTGAATTCGGCGAAGATAGTCTGGGAGCTTGAGCTCATAAGACAAAGTACCAGGTCGACTGATGACCTTGAAAGGGCCAAGATATTTTTCTGAGAATTTTTCAGTAGGACGAGTAGAACGAATGTGCTTAGCAAGAACGAATACTTCGGAGTCGATCGGGAACTCCGGGTGCGAGATTCTTTTCCTGTCAGCTTGTTCCTTGTAACGAGACTGAGCTAAAAGGATTTCCTCTCGAAGGAAGACATGGAGTTCATCGAGATTGACGACGAAGTCTCTGGCTAGATCAGACTTCATGTCGACCTCGGGCCGAACGGTGATATTTGGGTGGTATCCTTTGTTAGCGAAGAATGGAGTAATACCAGTGGAAGCATTGGGAGCGTTGTTATAGGCGAACTCGGCGATCGGAAGTAAAGGCGACCAGTCATCTTGTTGGTAGGAACAATAGATCCTGATGTACTGTTCGAGAGTCTGATTGACACGCTCAGTTTGCCCATCGGCTTCCGGATGGTATCCAGAGGTATAGTGAAGTTCCATGGAGAGCGCTTTACCGAGAGCCCGGAAGAACGCCGAAACAAATTCGGAACCACGATCGGAAGTAACATGATTAGGAACACCATGCTTAGAGAAAACGTGAATAACAAAAAGCTCAGCTAGTTGTTCGGAAGTAATGGTGTCGTGAGTTGGAATAAATATAGCTTGCTTGGAAGATCGATCCACAACGACGAGGATAGCGGTGTAACCATTCGACATTGGCAATTGCTCAATGAAGTCCATGGAGATGGAATCCCATGGTCGGACCGGAACCGGCAGAGGCTTCAACAACCCGTAAGGCCGGTGACGGCGAGGTTTGTTGCGACCACAGATAGTGCAAGATGTAACGTAGTCACGTACGAAGTCTCTGACCTTGGGCCAAGTGTATTGACGACGTACAGCTTCTAGAGTGCGGTTCTGGCCGAAATGGCCGGAAAGTGGATGATCATGGAAGTAACGGAGGACTTGAAGGCGAAGGTCGCCGTGATTAGGGACATAAATATGGTCGTCAAGGCATAGTAGCTTGTCACTACCTAAGCTCCAACGTTCATTGGAAGGATCTTTTGCAAGTTCCAAACCAACAACGGAGCTCGGGTCGGCGGGAAGGGCGAGGATGATGGCTTGGTGTAGGGCTTCGATATCCATGATAATCGAGGCTCGTAAAACCGGACCTTCCAAGAAGGTAGCTCGAAGAGACGCAGTGAGTTGTTCGTTAGTAAAGATAGGACGGAAGTTATGAGGGTTCACTTGGGCGTAGCCGATATCCCCCTCTTTAGGGTAGACGTCCCAGCGTCTAGTTATCGAGTCGGGTTTCTCACCGAGTTTCCCCGGCCGGAAGCGAATGACCATATTAAATTGGTGTAAAAATTCAGACCATCGGACCTGTCGGCGGGTGAGAACCTTGGTAGTAGAAAAATACTCAAGATTTTTGTGATCGGTGACGACGTCCACCGGATCACCCGAGCCTTCCAGATAATGACGCCAAGCTTTAAAGGCTTCGAAGATGGCCAGTAGCTCTTTGTCGTGGGTATCATAATTGAGTTCAGCCGCATGAAGTGTTCTGGAAAGGAAGGCTAGAGGATGAATTTCACCGTCAGCATATTGGATGGAAAGAATAGCCGCAATGGCATAATCGGAAGCGTCGGTTTCCACGATAAGTGGGCGATTCGGCTCCCAATGGGCCAGTATCGGCGCAGAAGTGAAAGCAGTCTTGAGATTTTCGAAGGCCTCTTGACAGCTGCTGTCCCAGATCCAGGAAGCGCCTTTTCGGGTAAGCCGAGTCATCGGCACAACGATATCGCTATAATTATAGATAAAACGACGATAGAAATTTGCAAAACCCAAGAAGGACTGAATGTCCTTAACCTTCCTCGGGACCGGCCACTCTAGCACTGTCTGTACTTTCTCCTTGGACATAGTCAATCCGTCGGGAGAAAGAATATAACCCAAATACTCAACAGTATCCATATTGAATTCGCACTTGTCGGGGTTGGCGTAGAGCCGATGTTTCCGTAACCGCCGAAGAACTTCCTTAACGTGTTCTCGGTGTTCTTCTGGCGTATCAGAGTAGATCAGAATATCGTCAAGATAGACGATAACACAGACATCGAGCATGTCAGAGAAGATGTCATTAACAAACTGCTGGAAAGCCGCAGGGGCGTTCGTAAGGCCGAACGGCATGACCTTCCATTCGTAAGAGCCGTAACGGGTCCGAAAGGTGGTCTTCCATTCATCACCTTCAGCAATTCTGACCAGATGATAAGCGTGAGCGAGATCCAATTTGGTGTATATTTTAGCTCTTTTCGGAGCGTCGAGAAGATCTGAAATGAGTGGAAGTGGGTAATGATCCTTTTTGGTAATACGATTGAGTCCACGGAAATCGACGCAAAGGCGAAGTTTGCCGTCTTTCTTCGGGACAAAAAGGACCGGAGCGCCGTGAGGAGAGGATGATGGGGTGATGGCACCAGTAGCCAGCTGTTTGTCAATAAAGTCTTTAAGGGCGACTAACTCCTTTCCAGACAAAGGGTAAATACGGCCGAGAGGCGGCGAAGCGCCTTCTTCCAAGTCAATCTTCAGGTCGTAGGGTCTGTGTTCAGGAAGGGAATCTGCAGCAATCTCGTCGAAGACGTCTGCAAACTCAGCATACTCTGCTGGGATGGAAGGAGGAAGTGGAGGGACAGTAGGAGCGGTGGAGGAGCGGTCGGCGGCGCGGGCCGCGACCTTAGAGTGAATAGCACGAAGGAGAATGGGTTCCATACCAGCGTCCTTGCAAGCCCTGTTAAAGACTGCAGCACTGACAAGTGCAATGTTGACCTCGGGAGTTTCCAGCTGAGCAGCGAATTGAGAGACCGTAGGATAAGAGTAGATGGGTTCAAAAGGGAATTTGGACGAAAGGGGCTTGGCCCGTAACGTCCGAGAGCGGGAGCGAGAGCAAAGTGAGTCCCCAGGAGGGGTCTCCAGAATTGTCGGTGAAACCGATGGCGAAAGTTCCGGTAGCGGAACAGCGACCTTTGCAACAACAGGGTTGATAGCAGAAGGCACAGACGTCTGTGGAGAATCAAAATGTGAAGTGTTATGGAACGTAATGTTTCGAGATGCCCAGTCAATCAACGGATTGTAGCAGGATAAGAAACTGTAACCTAATACTGCTTTACAAGATGAATCTAAATGTGTAACATAAAATGGTAATAGGAGCAGCTCGCCAGAAGGGAACCGAACGGCGATATTCGCCATATCGGTAATGGGTTTAGAAGATAGTGAACCATCAAAGAGACGAAGATTAACAGGAGGAATTTTGGTTGTAGGAATAGAATTTTGAGAAACATAACGAGTATCAATGAAAGAGTCAGTAGAACCAGAATCAACAAGAGTAGGAAATTTGAGAAGAGCAGAGATGGGTTTGGCCGGCGCGGCCGAATCGGATAAAGGAAATTCAGTAGTCAATGATATTACAAGAGATCGTTCAATGGAAGAAAGAGCGGACGCGTTGAGATATAACTCCCCAGGTGAGGTACGAACCTGATCAACGCAGCTCCCGTTTCGTACCGGGGAACAAGAGCCGCAGACTAGTTTTCCGATTCCTCTTCAACAACCTCAATGGTTGCTTCGGGGGTTTCTTCAACCTCGGCAGCACGGCCCTTCGATTCTCGGGCCTTTTGCTTGTTGCAGTCAGCAATCTGATGCTTACCACCGCAGAAGAGACAAAGGTTGTTCTTCATCCTTCTTTCCTTCTCGGAGGGAAGGACTTTCCCATCTGCACCAAGATGGTTGAACGCGGGGCGCTGACCGCCGGATTGGCCGGAATTCGAAGAGTTCTGGGGCTTACCATTGTTGTTAGGCTTACCACCAGAGAAGGGTTTAGGCTTCGGCGTGAATGGCGCCGAAGAGCCAGATGGCTGAGAGTTGTTTTGCTGGTTAGTAGAACCAGTCTTAAAGTCCGAGGAACCCTTCTTTGGGTTCCGAGCAACAAAAGGCTTACCAGCCTCACGCTTTCTGGTTTCCTCACGTTTCCAATAACGGTTGTCAATACGAAGAACTTCCTGACGATAAGCGGCGAGTGTCGCCGGCTCGGGCAAACACGCCATTTCATCCTTGATGTGCTCAGCTAAGCCTCGTCCATAAGCCCATTTCAGGGCAGCAGAATCCCAGTTGGTACTCGCAGCCAGGGTGTTGAACCAGATGTTGTATTTCCGGATGTTCTTGGTTTCCTTCATCTTCAGGAGAGAATCTTCGGCCTCGCCTTGGGCGTCGTAAACGCCGAAATTATCCTGGAGCTCTTTTACAAGGGCTTTGAAGGAGGACGTCCAGGCCGGCAGCGAGTCGAGATCCGGGTCGAGGATATCAGGGACAAACCATTCTTTGGCTGACCCACTGAGATAGGAAAGGGTGTAGTTCACCTTCCGTTGATCGGTGAAATACTTGGGACGGTCATTGAAGACCAGGGCGAGATTGACGAAGAACGTCTTGAGTTTTCGGCGATCCGAACCATCGAATACCTCTGGCTCCTTGACCTTGCTCTTGGATTCAGAGCTGTCAGAGGGACGGCCGAGAGCGGCAAGGACGGTACCAAGGGTCTCAATGGAACCCTTGAATCCCGAGAGGAGTTCCAACATAGCACGTTGCTCGTTGGGAATGTCAGGAGAGATAGGAGAATGGGGTCCACCAGGTCCACCAGGTCCACTGGGGTCACCAGGCTCACCACGCGGTAAACCGCCGGAATTGTCATCCAGGTCGTCATGATTGTTATCGGCGCCCGGATCGTCGGGGTCGACAGGAGGGTCTTGATCATTGTGATCACCAGTGTCCAAATCGAAGTCAGGAGGTGGGTCACGAGGAGATTCAGAAGCAGCGCGACGTTGGGGTTGTTTCCCCGTACAACGGGCTATGGCTTGGAGGATTGGAGAATCAATTCGAGTAGTAGACCGGCCCCGAGCCGGAGCGACCACGGGGGGTTGTCCACGGCGAGGGGTCAGGACTTGGACAGGTTGTCCCTCACCAGTGTACAAGGTGCTGTACTCAAATTGTTCTTCTTCTTCCATGGCTTCAGGAAGAGTCGACGTAGTAGGAACAGTGGCTGGACCGAAACCGCGATTACGGCGACGTGGTTGCCCGATGGCAGAGATAGAGTCGGAGAATGGGGCAAATGATTGGGCTGTGGTGAAGAAAGTGTTTTCTTCGGAGTTAGCTCTAGATTGAGCTCGAGTTTTCGGAGGCATAAAAAATGATAGGTCAGAACGACGTTAACGGATTGAGCTTAATTATACTGTTAAGATCATGTATACCGTGTAACCGTGCCAAAGCCACAAGGTGTCTAAGTGCGGAAGACGAGTGGGACAGTAGTGAAGTTATTAACAACACCGCCGTTACGCCGCTAGTCCCCGGAGATCAAGAGTAGAGAGAGAGGAGCTAAGTAGCAGCCAGGTCGGAGCGGCGGTATCGCCGATGACAAGGAGCGAACCAGAGGACGTTAAAGTCCTAAGGTCGAGGAGAACGTACTTCAAGGCGTTGAGCCTGAAGACTTAGAGAAGAGTCAAGTTGAGAAGGGAGATCTAAGTTGATAATTAAACTGAGGAACTACAGTAGCGTACAAGCAGTATTTATATCTACGGAGCGGCGCAGCGGGGCGGAGCGCCAGACTAACTACTAGGAGTTATACGTGTAGTCCTGCAGGGTAAAGTAAAAGACAATAAAGAGGGACTAGAGTGAAAGGGTATGTGTAGCGAGAAAGAACAATAAGGAAGAGATTACAATAAAGGTGGATCTTTGGAATACCGAGCGGCGGAATGGAGGCCCGAGGCATGGGCTTGACAGATCTATTGCTCCTACTAACAAGATGACTGGTCACACTTACTTCCGATTGCCGAGTTCGCCTATAACAATGCTCCCAATGCTTCCACTGGTATTACTCCATTCTTTGCTAACACAGGATACCACCCTAACATCACCGTTTGGCCCGAGATCAACATGAAGTCTGACCTAGTCAGAGACTTCATTGTTAACCTTGATGAACTCCATGTCTTCCTTCAAGAGGAAATCCTTCTAGCTCAATCTTGTTACAAGGAACAAGCTAACAGGAAAAGAATCTCACACCTGGAGTTCCCAATTGGCTTCAAAGTATTTGTTCTGGCTAAGCATATTCAATTTACTCATCCTACTGAGAAATTCTCTTAAAAATATCTTGGTCCTTTCAAGGTCATCAGTCGACCTGGTACTTTATCTTATGAGCTGAAGCTCCCGGACTATCTTTGCCGCATCCACCCGGTTTTCCATGTTTCACAGCTGCAGCCAGTTACATCGAACCCGTTCCCGAATCGTACTCAATCTCCTCCACCTCCAATTGAAGTTGATGGTGAAGAGGAGTACAACGTTGCCAAAATCCTGGACCCCAAGTTGGATAGAAGGTACAAGTGTTGTCCTCTACATTATTATATCCGGTGGGCCGGTTACGAGGGTACCGATGATGAATTCTCCTGGGTTGCTGCGGATGAATTGGTACCTGCATTTCATGCTCGATACCCTTTAAAACCTGGACCTTGATCACAAAAAACATTTTTCTTTTCCCCAAATTCCGGGCTCTGCCGCAGTTTACTTCGTTGCGTGGAGAGGGTAAACACAATGATAGCAAATTGAGCATTTACCCTCTCCCTTACATTGCTTACTCTCTCCTTTGTATTGTTCATTTTCACTTTGTATTACTGATTCATTTGATTCATTTTAGTTATATTCATTCACACTCAAAACTACTTATACTTCAAACTAATTATTCTTTCACTGCTTTGCGGCCCGTTAATTTTCAGCATCAAAATACAATAACATTTTTGTATATACAAAAACCAAAAAATATGTAATGGAGGGCCGATGTCCGATGTCCGTATTCTACATTACTCAGCCCTCTCCTTCCCCTTCTACAATCGCGCCTCAGTTGTAGTTCCTCAGTTTCATTATCAACTTAGATTATCCTCTTAATGTTCTTGACTTGAGACTTCCCCTGTACTCTTGTCAATCTCTAGTCTTCAGGCTTGTCACCTTGAAGTACTTCTTACTCTAGCCTTAGGACTTATAAGCTCTTTGGTTTGCTCCTCATCATTGGTGATACCGCCGCTCCGACTTGGCTGCTCCTGGCTCTCTTCTTCTCTACTCTCAATCTCCAGGGACTAGTGGCGTAACAGCGGTGTTGTTCATAACTTCACTACTGTCCCATTCGGCCTTCCGCCCTTAGACACCTTGTAGCCTCTGGCACGGTTATATGGTGTACATGATCTTAACAGGGACCTCCCTCCCGGGCTTACACTCCATTGGGAGCTCTCACATTTGGAACCCACATCAACTACGATCTACAGCAATCCTACGTTGACATTCCTAGCTAGTACAACTCATACTATGTAGCACTCTTATGTCTACTGATTCCCGTTACTTCTGCCTTCCCTCGTTATGCCCTAGGGACCTCCCAGAACCTACTAGGAACCCCTTCAAGGGTCACTTCTCTCAATCCGAGCTATTACTAGGTCATTTCTGTCCTTGGTCGCAGTTCCTGTAGCTCCCTTCAAGCTCCAGCTTGCTCCTAGCACACTACAACATAAATCTCCCATACTAAATCCACCCCTAAGACCAATTCTGACCCAGGTCTTACACACTTATCTATCAATTTATTCTGTGTAACATATGTTATATGTGTGACAAACAATGACAGGTGCTATTTGCACCTGGTACATGCCCAGTAGCACAGATCATTAATAAGTAAGGTTCCACTGTCTTGTTATTGTTGATCAAGTGTATGTATTATCAAATACCTAGCAATTTTTTCTATACATCCGGATCTACAGTTATTATTATTATTTCCATACTCATACTTATCATGTGAATTATTCACCCTCATGCTCTTCATGCATCATCACTCTCATTCTTATCACCTTAATCATCTTCACCCCGGCTCATGCATCATCCCCACGGACTCCCAGCATCCTCCCCATATCCAAGTCTGTTCCTGGAACTGTTTGTGGATCAGGTAAATATAGATCGGGTAACCCAACACCAGTAAACACAGTGATCCTACTCCCATGAAAAAAAGATCCATTGTTGTCATCAACCCACCAAAGCCAGTTGGATGAAGCAGTGGTAGTAGCATGTGCAGTGAAAGGGGTAGTGTAGGTGCTTCAAGAACAACAGTGGGTACAATCCCAACCTCGTTTTCTGCCCCCCCTTAACTCCTCTAGATGTGGGTATGTATTGGAAATTTGGAATTTGGTGGTGTAGCCATCCCTTCCCCATCTTTACCTCCTTTCTCCTTCCCAATCCATGTCTCCCCTCCCCACCCGGCTTGCATAACTCAGCAGCCTCTGCACCCCTGCCACACTCCTCCAAAACACCTCTGGACTGCATCCCTTGGTAAGCTGCTCAAGATGTGTGTTGTCTACATACATAGCGGTGTAGTACATATCAGCCTACTATATATATCAGTCTAATACATATCAGTCTAGTACATAGCAATCTACACAGTGGTGTCGACGTTGACAGAACAGAGAAGGAAGAAAGCAGAATTCAGCTAAATCTAATCTAATCTAATTTAGTCCAAGATAAGCGCTGTGAGAAAAAAGCCGGGACCTCTCTTGATCGGTATACACCCCGAGAGCGTCTAAGCGTCTAAGCGCTTACGGATTATGCAATTATGGAATTATGGAATAAGCGCTCTGTCATCGATTTTCCTTCCTTTGCATCCATCTGTATCGAGAATCGAGTATAGGATCGAGTATCGAGAGTGGAGAATCGAGAGGTCGTGTAAAGGAAGGTTAGAACTAGGTGGAGACATATACAAAACTACGGGTTGCTCACGGAGGTCTTAACGTTATTCAGGCAAAACTACGTGGACCTTACAGTACGACGCTCCTACATTAACAACAACCACAACAACATCGAGACTGCAGTCAAACGAAGGAACGAACGAACGAACGACGTTTGGGGCGTCTGCGGGTGGTAATCGATACCCGTTGGAAACACGGAACGAACGAAACTAGGAGGGACGTACAAACGAACGAACGAAACAAGGACGAACGAACGAACGTACAGTGAAACTACGAACGAAACAACTAAAGTAACAGAAGAGGGCAAATCTTCCAAACGACACGGGATTGGGATGTCGGATCATCACCGTTTTTCTACCACCACCACCGCCTCCCAATCCTCCAACCCATTAAACTCCTCCACCAAATCCTCCTCGTCTTCGACACTCACCCCCTCCTCCCCAATCGACAAATTCCCCCCCTCCTCCTCCCTCTGTGACTCGGACTCGGACTCGGACGGATGGCAGGACATGCCGATCGTGCACACTGATGAGCTTCGAGGGGGGTTGGACGAGGAGGATCAGCGGAGGTATCATTATCGGGTTAATGAGGGTGGGAGTGGGGGTAGTGCGAGTGGGGGTGGGGGTAAAGGAGAAGGGAGTGGGAGTGTGGGTGGGGGTGAAGGAGGGAGTAGGGGTGGTGGAAATGCAACAGGCACGACGTTGGATACAGACGAATACGGGTATAGGTGGAGATCGAACCCTATGCAATCCAACACCTCCTCCTCCTCATCGACAGAGCAACATTCATTCACCACTGAATCAAACTACACCCGTCTCCGGCACGTCGAAGAAGACTGGGAAGAGTCCGCATCGGTGGTGGCGACTTCGCGATATCTATTCCACGACCATTACGCTTTAGAAGAACGCGGGGGGTACGCGATAGCGGACGATGATGGGAAGGCGATAACTCCTCTATCGCAAATGCAGCAGACGAAGGGGTTGTTATCGGAGAGTCAGCGAATCGCGTATGTGGGGTTATGTGCTGTCGTGATCCAGGATATGATCCGTGCACTCACCGTCGAGGAGACGACGAAGGTGAAGGTGAAGGTCAAGCAGGGGGATGGGACGGTGGGGACTGAGGTGAGGGTGGTGCCGAGGAAGGTAAAAGGGAGAGACGGGGTGGAGAGGGGGGTGGTGAAGAAGGAGGTGAGGGGTGCGGTGGGGAGTATGGAGGTGTGGGCGTTGAAGATATTGGGAAGGCTGTATTATCATATTGGAGTCGAACCACCCGAGCAGAGTATGATTCAATCTCTGTCGAAACATGGAGTGAGGCCGGAGGATTTAGTCCCCCCCTTGGTGGAGATGAAGGAGGTGGTTAACCCCGAATGGAGTTATATCCACGATTCGAAGATAAGTGGTGAAGAAGAAGTTCCGAAATACATCACACTCGACATGCGATACACACTCCTCACCGACCTCTTCCTCATCCTCATCGCCGACTCCGTGTACGACTCCCGTTCGCGATCTCTCCTCTTCCGCGTCGGGTCCCACCTCTCCCTCTCATGGTGGGACATCGTCGTCTTCGAAGGCCGCATCGTCGAAGCCGTCGGCGCAGGCGAAGGCGTCGGGGAATCCGGAACCTCCGACTCCGACTCCACAGACGGAGGCGGAGGGGGACTCCAAAAAAGCGAATCCGCCGTCGCAGACCAAGTCCGGCGTCTCCGAAATCGACGAATTGCCCTCCTCGGACTCGCCACCCTCGGTGGAGGCCTCGTTATCGGTCTCAGCGCCGGACTCCTCGCACCCGTCATCGGCGTTGGTCTCGGAACCGCATTCAGCACTGTCGGTCTCACCGGTGCATCTACGTTTCTTGCCGGATCCGCCGGCGCAGCCGTTATAACAACTGGAGGGGTATTGACCGGTGCCGGCATCGCCTCCAAAGGCATGATCCGGCGCACCCAACTCGTGCGTGTCTTCGACGTGCTCCCTGTACACCAAAACCAACGCGTCTCGTGCGTTCTGTGCGTTCCGGGGTTTCTTAACGGTGCTCTCGACGATCCGAGATTACCGTTTTCCGTGTTGGACCCGGTGGGGGGGGATGTGTGTGCGGTGCTTTGGGAGCCGGAGATGATTCGGGAGACGGGGGGGGCGTTGGGGATATTGACGGGGGAGGTGATTTCGCAGATTGGGCAGACGGTGTTGCAGGCGACGGTTATGGGGGCGTTGATGACGGCGTTGCAGTGGCCGATTAGTATGTTTCATCCCCATTTCCTTCCCTTTTTCTAATTCCCCTCCTAGTTCTGACGAAACTCGGATACCTAATCGACAACCCCTGGTCCAACGCCCTCGACCGCGCACGTGCAGCAGGTCTCGTCCTCGCCTCCGTTCTGCGCTCAAGACAACTCGGGGTGAGACCCATCACACTCATCGGGTTCAGTCTCGGCGCACGAGTTATATTCTACGCGCTCCTCGAGCTCGCGAAGAGTGGGGGGTATGGCATAGTCCAAGACGTCTTCCTCCTCGGCGCCACACTCAGCGTAAACACCTCCCTCTGGGAACAGACCCGCTCCGTCGTAGGCGGGCGATACGTCAACGCGTATGCACGCAATGATTGGGTGTTGAATTATTTGTTTAGGGCGAGTAGTGCGGCGAGTGGTGAGTTTGTGGCTTGTTTGTTTGTTTGGGGTGAGGAGGGGAGGTGGTGGAGGGGTTGGATTCTGGTTTCGTTCCTTCGTTCCTCCTTCGTTCCTTCGTTCCTCCTTCGTTCCTTCGTTCCTCCTTTGCTCGTTCCTACTTTATTCCCTTAGGAGTTTATTTGGAGAGTTTGGAGGGTTTGAAGGGTTTCTGATTCCTCTATTCCAGGAAACGTAAACACCGTCGCAGGCCTCCGCCCCATCGAGGGCGTGCAGGGGCTGGAGAATGTCGATGTTACTGATAAGGTGAGGGGTTTCTTCTTCCTTCTTTCTTGTGTGGGGTTTTGTGTTTGTGGGTTTGTGGTTTGAGTTTTGTGTTTTGTTGTTTCTTTCTTTGAGTTTTGTGTTTTGTTGTTTCTTTGTGGGGGTGGGTTTGTGTTTTGTTGTTTCTTTCTTTGTGTGTGGGGTTTGGTTGTGGGGGGAGTGGGTTAGGGGTATTCGTTTCCTACTCCAAATTCGTTTCGTTTTCGTTTAATTCCCGTTTCGTTTCGTTTAATTGCGTTTTGCCTTTTCTTTTGCTTATCCTTTCCCTTTTCGTTAATTCCTTCCTTTTTTTTTCGCACATTCCTTCCTTTTTTCGCTTGTTCCTTCCTTTTTTCGGTCATTCCTTCCTTTTTTTCGCTCATTCATTCCCTTTGCTTTTCCCGCTGGTAATTCCTTCTACATTTACTTTATTTCTCGCTGATTGCCCTTTTTCGACTTGTTTTCCTTCGTTTACGTTTCATCCCCCAACCCGCCCACCCCCCGACTTGCTTCCTTCCGACTTGATTCACCCCGACTTGGTTCACCCACGACTCGTTTCCTTCCGACTTGTTTTCCTTCCGACTCGCTTCCTTCCGACTTGTTTCATCCCCCAACTCGTTCACCCCCCCGACTCGCTTCCTTCCAATTTCCGAACTTCGTTTCGCTTGATTCTTGTTTTTTCTTACGACTCGTTCCCTCTCCCTCTCCCTCTCGCGTCTTATCCCCCGATTCCTTTCCTTTCACCCTTCTTGTGTATCCGGAGTTTTTCGTTTTTCCTGGAATTATTGATAACGGAACAACTAACTAACTAACTAACTGACGTGTTGCTTTTTCTCCTTCTTCTTATCCTCCTGCTCCTGCACCTCCTCCTCCTCCCTTACTCCCCTCACACTCTCCTTCCCACACTCTCCTTCTCCCCACTCTCCTTCCCACATTCTCAATCCCTCTTTCTCATTCACCTTCCCACACTCACTCCCTCTCACCCATACACCCAGATCGCAGGCCACATGTCCTACCGCGTCTACATGCCGGTCATCCTCGAAGAGCTCGGGTTCAAAGTCACAGAAAGGTGGTTCGACGAGGTCGAGGTGAGTAAGGGTGTTGTTTTCGTAGCTTGTATGTCGTTTGTAGTGTCGTGTCGTGTCGTTTCTCTCCCCGGCTGTTTTTTTGAGACGAGGGCTTTCCCCGAGCTTTTTTGAGCGGAGGGGGGGGGTTTTTTGTGGGTTTGATTGATTGATTGACTGAGTGACTGATGGATATCGTTGTTTCTTCCCGTTCTCTTTGTTCTCTTTGAACCCAGGAACCAGATTTCGAAGGCGACCGCGTCGTCCTTCCCTCCTCCTCCTCCACCTCCACCTCCACATCCCCCGACTCTACCAACCCCTCCACCAACCCAGACACGGACACCAACCTCTCATGGTTCGCCCGCCGAAAAGCAAAAGCCGCCGCCCAGAAGGAGAGGGAGCAGAGACGGAAGGAGGCAGAGCAGAAGAGGAGCGTGGCGGGTGTGCAGCGGCCGCCGAGTTATGCGAGTTGGGTGGGGAGGGGGAAGGGGGAGAAAGAGAAAGGGAAGGGGAAAGAGGAGAAGGGGAAAGAGGAAGGGAAAGGGAAAGGGAAAGGGGAGGGGGATGAAGAGCTTCCGCCGAGGGAAGAGAGGGACACACCACCTCTACCAACACGTATGGCTTCGCCTACACCCGTCCTCGGCTCTGATTCACGTTCCTCCACACCCACTCCAACACCCACTTCAAACTCAAACACCACCTCCTCCTCCTCTGCCACCACCACCTCCTCCCCCTCCACAACACCCCTGGTCGTCCCTCTAAACTCCGACCACATCGCCTCCCCCCTCCCCAAAACCGCCGGGTTCGATTTCGCTGCGATAAAAGCCGAGTTGAGGGAGTTGTCGAAGGGTGTGGAGGGTGTGGACGGGATTGTTCCTGCTTTCGAAGCACCCCGAGTAAGGGTGGATAAGGAACAAGGAATACAAGGAATACAAGGAATAGAACAAGAAGAACAAGAAGAAATCGTAGAATTCGGCCCCTTATCATCATCATCGTCTCCACCACCCACACCACCTACACCACCCTCGAAATCACCCGACGCGGGGTATTTCTCGTTTCCACCTACGACATTGAATACAACGACCTCGAATACGCCAGGTCTTACATTCGGGAGTGCGGATGGGGAGAGGATTACTGCGAGTAGTGGTGTTGGGTTACCGGATTCGTATTTACCTGATCCGTGGATGGTTCCAGGAACGGACTCGGATATGGGGAGGTCGAGGACGGGGGATGTGGGGAATCCGTGGGGATGATATATCTTGACGAGGTGAGGGTGAGGGTGAGGGTGAGGTGCGGGTGATAAGGATGAATGTGAGGGTAAATAATTGCACGACGAGCACGAAGATGAATAATGGTAGATATTGCTAAGTGTATGACAACACATACACATTTGATCAATACCAACAACACTGAACTCAAACTTAAACTAACCTTACCAATGAATTATTGCCGTTTTCAAAATAGTTGGCGCCTGTTCTCACAACGCCAAATTTGAGCACGAAACGATGGCCAGCTCGAAAACACGATCCTGAGCTCAATTCTTGACCAAATCTTTCGAAAATTAATGCAGTATCAAGCGATAGAGGTGCTCTAGTGCGCCCCATAGTTTTTTTTTTTGCAATTAGAAGTAGTGTACAATACTTGAATTTTCATGCCTCCTCAACTTCCGAAACACGATAACTTCGGGGGTACACACCAGTTCGAGCTGTCCTTGAGATATGCTATGCATATAGGGTCTGTGAAGTGCGCCCCATGTACAAAATCACATATCGGTCTGTGGTAAGTCAAGATTGAAATGGTTTTTGTGCAAGCGGCTGATATTTTGTAACCGCCAACTTGGCCACCTCTACCTTCCATGGGAAATGGCCGCAACCACCAACGAGGCCCTTAGAGCGGCACTGGGACTCGAACGCAGCGAAATACTTATACTAAGGCAAACTCACCCCAGCCAAAAAGTCAACATTCATATTCTGCTCCTCCTCCTCCCTCGCAAAAACCATGACCTCGACCAACCCCTGTTCACAAAGGCACACCTGCCAGAAATTGTAGAATTCGGACCCCACATCATCATCATCCTCGTTATCTCTCCCTCTGCCACCCACACCACCTACACCACCCTCGAAATCACCCAACGCGGGGTATTTCTCATTTCCACCAACGATATCGACAGTATTGACGGCATCGCCTTACAACAACAACAACAACGCATCCTCGGTATCGTTATCCTACAACCCTTTCGCAACTACACCTACTACTGGTACTACTACTACTACTTCGACCCAAGGTGGTTTCTCTACTCCTACTGCTACTGTTCCTTCAACTGCTTCATCCTCAACTGGCTTCGCTGCTACTCCTACCCCTACCACTTCAACTTCAACTTCAACCTCAAACCTACCTGCATTCGGTAGCTCGACGACAACAACAATGACGACGGGTCTTACATTCGGGAGTGCGGATGGGAGTCAGATTACGGGGAGTGATGGGGTACCTAGTAGTACTGGTCTTGGATTGCCTGATCCGTGGATGCTGGGAGCAGAGGATATGGGGAGGTCAAGGAGGGGAGAGGATGTGGGGAATCCGTGGGGATGATGAAAGTGAGGGTGATGATGCATGAGGAGGGTGAATGTGTATAACCGCATGACAAAGATGAATGAATAGATCTTTCATATCGTAGATCAAGATGTATAGCTATAGAAAAAAAAAGACTCTAGGCACCTTGAAAGAAAAGAGGCTTGAGAGAGTGGATGCTGGACGTGCTGAAACTTCGAATTGACGGAAGGGTATATTGTCAAATGTCGGGGGAGTGGTACTTGTCCCGGAGAATTTTGGGAGGAACCTGGAACCGCGATGGATTCGTCAGTTACGAGTCCGAAATGTAATGAAGGATTCGTCTTATGGTGGGTTCCAACGTGGGAATTGATTACCTCACCTTCCTTTTATATTTTTGACCTTCCTTATATATTTTTGACCTTCCTCTTTCAGCGATTTTTTTTCCCCCATACTTGGACTGTCACGCTTCGCGTCACTCGTCACTTCTCGTCACTCTGCGTTACCTATGGTGCCCCCACCTCCAACATCGTCTGCGCCGTACATCTTGCCGTGAATTCTTGGCTGCACTACATCCCCCTCTTGTCAAGTCCATGCCTCGGGCCTTTATTCCGCCGCTCGGTACTCCGAAGATCCACTCTTATTGTAATCTTACTCTTATTGTTCTTTCTCGCTACACATACCCTTTCGCTCTAGTCCCTCCTTATTGTCTTTTACTCTTCCCTGCAGGTACTACTCGTATAGCTCCTAGTAGTTAGTCTGGCGCTCCGCACCGATGCGCTGATCCGTAGATATAAATACTGCCTGTACGCTACTGTAGTTCCTCAGTTTAATTATCGACTTAGATCGACTTAGATTCCCTTCTTAACTCTGTGCTCCTCTAAGTCTTCAGGCTCTTCGCCTTGAAGTACTCTCTACTATAACCTTGGGACTTAAACGTTCTCTGGTTCGCTCCTCGTCACCGGCGATACCGCCGCTCCGACCTGGCTGCTACTTAGCTCCTCTCCCTATACTCTTGATCTCCGGGGACTAACGGCGTAACGGCAGTGTTGTTAATAACTTCACTACTGTCCCACTCGTCTTCCGCACTTAGACACCTTGTGGCTTTGGCACAGTTACACGGTGTACATGATCTTAACAGTATAATTAAACTCAATCCGTTAACGTCGTACTGACCTATCATTTTTTATGCCTCCGAAAACTCGAGCTCAATCTAGAGCTAACTCCGAAGAAAACACTTTCTTCACCACAGCCCAATCATTTGCCCCATTCTCCGACTCTATCTCTGCCATCGGTCAACCACGTCGCCGTAATCGCGGTTTCGGTCCAGCCACTGTTCCTACTACGTCGACTCTTCCTGAAGCCATGGAAGAGGAACAACAATTTGAGTACAGCACCTTGTACACTGGTGACGGACAAACTGACCCCTCGCCGTGGACAACCCCCCGTGGTCGCTCCAGCTCGGGGCTGGTCTACTACTCGAATTGATTCTCCAATTCTCCAAGCCATAGCCCGCCGTACGGGGAAATAACCCCAACGTCGTGCTGCTTCTGAATCTCTTCGTGACCCACCTCCTCACTTCGATTTGGATACTGGTGATCACGACGATCAAGACCCTCCTGTCGACCCCGACGATCCGGGCGCCGACAACAATAATGATGATCTGGATGACGATTCCGGCGGTTTACCGCGTGGTGAGCCTGGTGACCCCAGTGAACCTGGTGGTCCCGGTGGTCCCGGCGGTCCTGGTGGACCTAGTGGACCCCGTTCTCCTATATCTCCTGACATCCCCAACGAGCAACGTGCTATGTTAGAACTCCTCTCAGGATTCAAGGGTTCCATTGAAACCCTTGGTACCATCCTCGCCGCTCTCGGCCGTCCCTCTGACAGCTCTGAATCTAAGAGCAAGGTCAAGGAGCCAGAGGTATTCGACGGTTCGGACCCCCGAAAACTTAAGACGTTCTTCGTCAATCTCGCCCTGGTCTTCAATGACCGTCCAAAGTATTTCACCGACCAATGGAAGGTGAACTACACTCTTTCCTATCTCAGTGGGTCAGCCAAAGAGTGGTTTGTCCCTGATATCCTCGACCCAGATCTCGACTCGCTGCCGGCCTGGATGTCCTCCTTCAAAGCCCTTGTAAAGGAGCTCCAGGATAATTTCGGCATTTACGACGCCCAAGGCGAGGCCGAAGATTCTCTCGGTAATCTGAAGATGAAGGAAACCGAGAACATCCGGAAATACAACATCCGGTTCAACACCCTAGCGGCTAGTACCAACTGGGATTCTGCCGCCCTGAAATGGGCTTATGGACGAGGCCTAGCTGAACGCATCAAGGACGAAATGGCGCGTTTGCCCGAGCCGGCGACGCTCGCCGATTATTGTCAGGAAGTTCTTCGTATTGACAATCGTTATTGGAAACGCAAGGAAACTAGGAAGCGTGAGGCTGGTAAGCCTTTCATTGCTCAGAACCCAAAGAAGGGTTCCTCAGACTTTAAGAACTGGTTCTACTAACCAGCAAAACAACTCTCAGCCATCTGGCTCTTCGGCACCGTTCACGCTGAAGCCTAAACCCTTTTCTGGTGGTAAGCCTAACAACAATGGTAAGCCCCAGAACTCTTCAAATTCCGGCCAATCCGGCGGTCAGCGCCCCGCTTTCAACCATCTTGGTGCAGATGGGAAAGTCCTTCCCTCCGAGAAGGAAAGAAGGATGAAGAACAACCTTTGTCTCTTCTGCGGTGGTAAGCATCAGATTGCTGAGTGCAACAAGCGAAAGGCCCGAGAATCGAAGGGCCGTGCTGCCGAGGTTGAAGAAACCCCCGAAGCAACCGTTGAGGTTGTTGAAGAGGAATCGGAAAACTAGTCCACAGCTCTTGTTCCCCGGTACGAAACGGGAGCTGTGTTGATCAGGTTCGTACCTCACCTGGGGAGTTATATCTCAACGCGTCCGCTCTTTCTTCCATTGAACGATCTCTTGTAATATCTTTGACTATAATCTTTGATATATTC